>NC_044584.1:16404500-16509717 GCF_901933205.1 Camarhynchus parvulus | reverse complement strand
CAATCTGCCATCAAGGACCGGGTCTGGTGAGTTTTGTTTCAGAGGGAAAGGCCCATTGTTTATGTTTGGGGGCCATAGGCCTGGAGTGGCCGGCTGGCCCCTGAAAATCGGCGATACGCAGGATGCCTCCCAGACCCAAGCTGGCACCAGTGCCAACTCGGCCTGGTTTGATAGTGCCAACGGAGTCCTACAATCTGCCATCCAGAACCAGGGCTGGTGACATTTATTTCAAAGGGAAAGCGCCGTTGTTTATATTTGGGGCCATAGGCCCGGAGGGGCCGGCTGGCTCCTGAAAATCCGCCATAAGCAGGATGACTCCCAGACCAATGCTGGCACCAGTGCCAACTCTGGCTGGTTTGATATTGCCAACAGAGTCCCACAATCTGCCATCAAGGACCGGGGCTGGTGAGTTTTGTTTCAGAGGGAAAGGCCAGTTTTTTATGTTTGGGGGCCATAGGCCCGGAGTGGCCGGCTGGCTCCTGAAAATCCGTGGTACGCAAGATGCCACCGAGATCCAAGCTGGCCCCAGTGCCAACTCAGGCTGGTTTGATAGTGCCAACGGAGTCCTACAATCTGTCATCTTCAACCGGGGCTGGTGAATTTATTTCAAAGGGAAAGCGCCGTTGTTTATATTGGGGTGCCTGTGGCCTGGAGTGGCCGGCTGGCCCCAGAAAATCAGCGATAGGCCGTATGCCTCCCAGACCCAAGCTGGCACCAGTGCCAACTCAGGCTGGTTTGACAGTGCCAAAGGTGTCCCTCAATCTGCCATCAAGAACATGGCCTGGTGGCTTTTGTTTGTCAGGGAAAGGCCAGTTGTTTATGTTTGGGGGCCATAGGCCCGGAGTGTCCGGCTGGCATCTGAAAATCGGAGATAACGCAGGATGCCTCCCAGACCCAAGCTGGCACCAGTGCCAACTCGGGCTGGTTTGATAGTGCCAACGGAGTCCTACAATCTGCCATCAAGGACTGGGGCTGGTGATTTTTGTTTCAGAGGGAAAGGCCCGTTGTTTATGTTTAGGGGCCATAGGCCCGGAGTGGCCGGCTGGCTCCTGAAAATCCGCGATACCCAGGATGCCTCCCTGACGCAAATTGGAACCAGTGCCAACTCGGGCTGGTTTGATAGTGCCAACGGAGTCCCACAATCTGCCATCCAGTACCGGGGCTTGTGACGTTTATATCAAAGGGAAAGCGCCGTTGTTTATATTTGGGGGCCATAGGCCCGGAGTGGCCGGCTGGCTCCTGACAATCCGCGATAGGCAGGATGCCTCCCAGACCCAAGCTGGCGCCAGTGCCAACTCAGGCTGGTTTGATAGTGCCAACGGAGTCCTACAATCTGCCATCAAGGACCGGGGCTGGAGACTTTTGTTTCAGAGGGAAAGGCCCGTTGTTTATATTTGGGGACCATAGGCCCAGAGTGGCTGGCTGGCTCCTGAAAATCCGCGATAGGCAGGATGCCTCCCAGACCCAAGCTGGCACTAGTGGCAACTCGGGCTGGTTTGATAGTGCCAACGGAGTCCTACAATCTGCCATCAAGGACCGGGTCTGGTGACTTTTGTTTCAGAGGGAAAGGGCCGTTGTTTATATTTGGGTGCCTGTGGCCAACAGTGGCCGGCTGGCTCCTGAAAATCCGCCATAGGCAGGGTGCTTCCCAGACCCAAGCTGGCCCCAGTGCCAGCTCTGGCTGGTTTGATAGTGCCAACGGAGTCCCACAATCTGCCATCAAGGAAAGGGGCTGTTGAGCTTTCTTACAGAGGGTAAGGCCCGTTGATTATATTTGGGGGCCATAGGCCCGGAGTGGCTGGCTGGCTCCTGAAAATCCGCGATACGCAGGATGCCTCCCAGACCCAAGCTGGCACCAGTGCCAACTCGGGCTGGTTTGATAGTGCCAACGGAGTCCTACAATCTGCCATCTTGAACCGGGGCTGGTGACTTAAATTCCAAAGGGAAAGGCCCGTTGTTTATATTTGGGTGCCTGTGGCACACAGTGGCCTTCCGTCTCTTGAAAATCCGCGATAGGCAGAATGCCTCCCAGACCCAAGCTGGCACCAGTGCCAACTCAGACTGGTTTGATCATGACAACGGAGTCCCACAATCTGCCATCAAGGACCGGGTCTGGTGAGTTTTGTTTCAGAGGGAAAGGCCCGTTGTTTATGTTTGGGGGCCATAGGCCCGGAGTGGTCGGCTGGCTCCTGAAAATCCGCGATACCCAGGATGCCTCCCAGACCCAAGCTGGCACCAGTGCCAACTCAGACTGGTTTGATAGTGCCAATGGAGTCCCACAATCTGCCTTCAAGGACCAAGGCTGGCGAGTTTTGTTTCAGAAGGAAAGGCCCATTGTTTATGTTTGGGGGTATGTGGCCCGGAGTGGCCGGCTGGCTCCTGAAAATCGGCGATAGGCAGAATGCCTCCCAGACCCAAGCTGGCACCAGTGCCAATTCAGACCGGTTTGATAGTGCCAACGGAGTCCCACAATCTGCCATCAACGACCGGGGCTGGTGACTTTTGTTTCAGAGGGAAAGGCCCGTTGTTTATGTTTAGGGGCCATAGGCCCGGAGTGGCCGGCTGGCTCCTGAAAATCCGCGATAGGCAGGATGCCTCCCAGACCCAAGCTGGCACCAGTGCAAACTCGGGCTGGTTTGATAGTGCCAACGGAGTCCCACAATCTGCCATCAAGGACCGGGGCTTGCGAGTTTTGTTTCAGAGGGAAAGGCCCGTTGTTTATGTTTGGGGGCCATAGGCCCGTAGTGGCCGGCTGGCTCCTGAAAATCGGCGATACGCAGGATGCCTCCCAGACCCAAGCTGGCACCAGTGCCAACTCAGACTGGTTTGATAGTGCCAACGGAGTCCCACAATCTGCCATCAAGAACCGGAGCTGGTGACTTTTATTTCAAAGGGAAAGGCCCGTTGTTTATATTTGGGTGCCTATGCCAAACAGTGGCCGGATGGCTCCTGAAAATCCGCGATAGGCAGGATGCCTCCCACACCCAAGCTGGCACCAGTGCCAAGTCGGGCTGGTTTGATAGTGCCAACGGAGTCCTACAATCTGCCATCAAGAACATGTCTTGGTGACGTTTGTTTCTCGGGGAAAAGGTCGTTGTTTATGTTTGGGGGCCGTAGGGCCTACAGTTGCCGGCTGGCTCCTGAAAATCCGCGGTGACGCAGGATGCCTCCCTGACCCAAGCTGGCACCAGTGCCAAGTCGGGCTGGTTTGATAGTGCCAACGGAGTCCTACAATCTGCCATCAAGGACCGGGGCTGGTGACTTTTATTTCACAGGGAAAGGGCCGTTGTTTATATTCGGTGCCTGTGGCCAACAGGTGGCCGGCTGGCTCCTGAAAATCCGCCATAGGCAGGGTGCTTCCCAGACCCAAGCTGGCCCCAGTGCCAACTCTGGCTGGTTTGATAGTGCCAACGGAGTCCCACAATCTGCCATCAAGGAAAGGGGCTGTTGAGCTTTCTTACAGAGGGTAAGGCCCGTTGATTATATTTGGGGGCCATAGGCCCGGAGTGGCTGGCTGGCTCCTGAAAATCCGCGATACGCAGGATGCCTCCCAGACCCAAGCTGGCACCAGTGCCAACTCGGGCTGGTTTGATAGTGCCAACGGAGTCCTACAATCTGCCATCTTGAACCGGGGCTGGTGACTTAAATTCCAAAGGGAAAGGCCCGTTGTTTATATTTGGGTGCCTGTGGCACACAGTGGCCTTCCGTCTCTTGAAAATCCGCGATAGGCAGAATGCCTCCCAGACCCAAGCTGGCACCAGTGCCAACTCAGACTGGTTTGATCATGACAACGGAGTCCCACAATCTGCCATCAAGGACCGGGTCTGGTGAGTTTTGTTTCAGAGGGAAAGGCCCGTTGTTTTTCTTTGAGTGCCATAGGCCCGGAGTGGCCGGCTGGCTCCTGAAAATCGGCGATACACAGGATGCCTCCCAGACCCAAGCTGGCACCAGTGCCAACTCAGACTTGTTTGATAGTGCCAACGGAGTCCCACAATCTGCCATCAAGAACCGGAGCTGGTGACTTTTATTTCAAAGGGAAAGGCTCGTTGTTTATATTTGGGTGCCTATGCCAAAGAGTGGCCGGATGGCTCCTGAAAATCCGCGATAGGCAGGATGCCTCCCACACCCAAGCTGGCACCAGTGCCAAGTCGGGCTGGTTTGATAGTGCCAACGGAGTCCTACAATCTGCCATCAAGAACATGTCTTGGTGACGTTTGTTTCTCGGGGAAAAGGTCGGTGTTTATGTTTGGGGGCCATAGGCCCGGAGTGGCCGGCTGGCTCCTGAAAATCCGTGATAGGAGGAATGCCTCCCAGACCCAGGCTGGCACCAGTGCCATCTCTGACTGGTTTGATAGTGCCAACGGAGTCCCACAATCTGCCATCAAGGACCGGGGCTTGTGACTTTTGTTTCAGAGGGAAAGGCCCGTTGTTTTGCTTTGGGGGCCATAGGGCAGGAATGGCCGGCTGGCTCCTGAAAATCTGCAATAGGCAGGATGCCTCCCAGACCCAAGCTGGCACCAGTGCCAACTCAGACTGGTTTCATCGTGCCAACGGTGTCCCACAATCTGCCATCAAGGACCGGGGCTGGTGACTTTTGTTTCAGAAGGAAAGGCCCGTTGTTTATGTTTGGGGGCCATAGGCCGGGAGTGGCCGACTGGCTCCTGAAAATCGGCGATACGCAGGATGCCTCCCTGACCCAAGCTGGCACCAGTGCCAAATCCGCCTGGTTTGAAAGTGCCAACGGAGTCTCACAATCTGTCATCAGGAACCGGGGCTGCTGACTTTTGCTTCCCAGGTAACGTGCCGTTGTTTATGTTTGGGGGTATGTGGCCCGGATTGGCAGGCTGGCTCCTGAAAATCCGCGATAGGCAGGATGCCTCCCAGACCCAAGCTGGCACCAGTGCCAACTTTCTCTGCTTTGATAGTGCCAACCGAGTCCCACAGTCTGCCATCAAGGACCGGGGCTGGTGACTTTGTTTCAGAGGGAAAGGCCCGTTGTTTATGTTTGGGGGCCATAGGCCGGAAGTGGCCGGCTGGCTCCTGAAAATCCGCGATAGGCAGGATGCCCCCCAGACCCAAGCTGGCACCAGTGCCAACTCAGACCGGTTTGATAGTGCCAACGGAGTCCTACAATCAGACATCCAGAATCGGGGCTGCTGACTTCTCTTTCAAAGGAAAAGCGCCGTTGTTTATATATGGGTGCCTGTGGCCCGGAGTGGCCGGCTGGCTCCTGAAAATCCGCGATACGCAGGATGCCTCCCAGACCCAAGCTGGCACCAGTGCCAACTCGGGCTGGTTTGATAGTGCCAACGGAGTCCCACAATCTGCCATCAAGGACCGGGGCTTGCGAGTTTTGTTTCAGAGGGAAAGGCCCGTTGTTTATGTTTGGGGGCCATAGGCCCGGAGTGGCCGGCTGGCTCCTGAAAATCCGCGATACCCAGGATGCCTCCCAGACCCAAGCTGGCACCAGTGCCAACTCAGACTGGTTTGATAGTGCCAATGGAGTCCCACAATCTGCCTTCAAGGACCAAGGCTGGCGAGTTTTGTTTCAGAAGGAAAGGCCCATTGTTTATGTTTGGGGGTATGTGGCCCGGAGTGGCCGGCTGGCTCCTGAAAATCCGCGATAGGCAGAATGCCTCCCAGACCCAAGCTGGCACCAGTGCCAATTCAGACCGGTTTGATAGTGCCAACGGAGTCCCACAATCTGCCATCAACGACCGGGGCTGGTGACTTTTGTTTCAGAGGGAAAGGCCCGTTGTTTATGTTTAGGGGCCATAGGCCCGGAGTGGCCGGCTGGCTCCTGAAAATCCGCAATAGGCAGGATGCCTCCCAGACCCAAGCTGGCACCAGTGCAAACTCGGGCTGGTTTGATAGTGCCAACGGAGTCCCACAATCTGCCATCAAGGACCGGGGCTTGCGAGTTTTGTTTCAGAGGGAAAGGCCCGTTGTTTATGTTTGGGGCCATAGGCCCGTTAGTGGCCGGCTGGCTCCTGAAAATCGGCGATACACAGGATGCCTCCCAGACCCAAGCTGGCACCAGTGCCAACTCAGACTGGTTTGATAGTGCCAACGGAGTCCCACAATCTGCCATCAAGAACCGGAGCTGGTGACTTTTATTTCAAAGGGAAAGGCCCGTTGTTTATATTTGGGTGCCTATGCCAAACAGTGGCCGGATGGCTCCTGAAAATCCGCGATAGGCAGGATGCCTCCCACACCCAAGCTGGCACCAGTGCCAAGTCGGGCTGGTTTGATAGTGCCAACGGAGTCCTACAATCTGCCATCAAGAACATGTCTTGGTGACGTTTGTTTCTCGGGGAAAAGGTCGTTGTTTATGTTTGGGGGCCATAGGCCCACAGTTGCCGGCTGGCTCCTGAAAATCCGCGTTACGCAGGATGCCTCCCTGACCCAAGCTGGCACCAGTGCCAAGTCGGGCTGGTTTGATAGTGCCAACGGAGTCCTACAATCTGCCATCAAGGACCGGGGCTGGTGACTTTTATTTCACAGGGAAAGGGCCGTTGTTTATATTTGGGTGCCTGTGGCCAACAGTGGCCGGCTGGCTCCTGAAAATCCGCCATAGGCAGGGTGCTTCCCAGACCCAAGCTGGCCCCAGTGCCAACTCTGGCTGGTTTGATAGTGCCAACGGAGTCCCACAATCTGCCATCAAGGAAAGGGGCTGTTGAGCTTTCTTACAGAGGGTAAGGCCCGTTGATTATATTTGGGGCCATAGGCCCGAGTGGCTGGCTGGCTCCTGAAAATCCACGATACGCAGGATGCCTCCCAGACCCAAGCTGGCACCAGTGCCAACTCGGGCTGGTTTGATAGTGCCAACGGAGTCCTACAATCTGCCATCTTGAACAGGGGCTGGTGACTTAAATTCCAAAGGGAAAGGCCCGTTGTTTATATTTGGGTGCCTGTGGCACACAGTGGCCTTCCGTCTCTTGAAAATCCGCGATAGGCAGAATGCCTCCCAGACCCAAGCTGGCACCAGTGCCAACTCAGACTGGTTTGATCGTGACAACGGAGTCCCACAATCTGCCATCAAGGACCGGGTCTGGTGAGTTTTGTTTCAGAGGGAAAGGCCCGTTGTTTTTCTTTGAGTGCCATAGGCCCGGAGTGGCCGGCTGGCTCCTGAAAATCCACGATACGCAGGATGCCTCCCAGACCCAAGCTGGCACCAGTGCCAACTCGGGCTGGTTTGATAGTGCCAACGGAGTCCCACAATCTGCCATCAAGGACCGGGGCTTGCGAGTTTTGTTTCAGAGGGAAAGGCCCGTTGTTTATGTTTGGGGGCCATAGGCCCGGAGTGGCCGGCTGGCTCCTGAAAATCCGTGATAGGAGGAATGCCTCCCAGACCCAGGCTGGCACCAGTGCCATCTCTGACTGGTTTGATAGTGCCAACGGAGTCCCACAATCTGCCATCAAGGACCGGGGCTTGTGAATTTTGTTTCAGAGGGAAAGGCCCGTTGTTTTGGTTTGGGGGCCATAGGGCCGGAATGGCCGGCTGGCTCCTGAAAATCTGCAATAGGCAGGATGCCTCCCAGACCCAAGCTGGCACCAGTGCCAACTCAGACTGGTTTCATCGTGCCAACGGTGTCCCACAATCTGCCATCAAGGACCGGGGCTGGTGACTTTTGTTTCAGAAGGAAAGGCCCGTTGTTTATGTTTGGGGGCCATAGGCCAGGAGTGGCCGACTGGCTCCTGAAAATCGGCGATACGCAGGATGCCTCCCTGACCCAAGCTGGCACCAGTGCCAACTCCGCCTGGTTTGAAAGTGCCAACGGAGTCTCACAATCTGTCATCAGGAACCGGGGCTGCTGAATTTTGCTTCCCAGGTAACGTGCCGTTGTTTATGTTTGGGGGTATGTGGCCCGGAGTGGCAGGCTGGCTCCTGAAAATCTTCGTAGGCAGGATGCCTCCCAGACCCAAGCTGGCACCAGTGCCAACTTTCTCTGCTTTGATAGTGCCAACCGAGTCCCACAGTCTGCCATCAAGGACCGGGGCTGGTGAGTTTTGTTTCAGAGGGAAAGGCCCGTTGTTTAAGTTTGGGGGCCATAGGCCGGAAGTGGCCGGCTCGCTCCTGAAAATCCGCGGTACGCAGGATGCCCCCCAGACCCAAGCTGGCACCAGTGCCAACTCGGGCTGGTTTGATAGTGCCAACGGAGTCCTACAATCAGACATCCAGAATCGGGGCTGCTGACTTCTCTTTCAAAGGAAAAGCGCCGTTGATTATATTTGGGTGCCTGTGGCCCGGAGTGGCCGGCTGGCTCCTGAAAATCGGCGATACGCAGGATGCCTCCCAGACCCAAGCTGGCACCAGTGCCAACTCATGCTGCTTTGATAGTGCCAACGGAGTCCCACAGTCTGCCATCAAGGACCGGGGATGGTGAGTTTTCTTTCAGAGGGAAAGGCCCGTTGTTTATGTTTGGGGGCCATAGGCCGGAAGTGGCCGGCGCGCTCCTGAAAATCCGCGGTAGGCAGGATGCCCCCCAGACCCAAGCTGGCACCAGTGCCAATTCGGGCTGGTTTGATAGTGCCAACGGAGTCCTGCAATCAGACATCCAGAATCGGGGCTGGTGACTTTTATTTAAAAGGAAAAGCGCCGTTGTTTTTATTTGAGTGCCTGTGGCCCGGAGTGGCCGGCTGGCTCCAGAAAATCCGCGATAGGCAGGATGCCTCCCAGACCCAAGCTGGCCCCAGTGCCAACTCAGGCTGGTTTGATAGTGCCAACGGAGTCCCACAATCTGCCATCAAGAACATGGCCTGGTGAGTTTTTTTTGTCATAGAAAGGCCCGTTGTTTATGTTTGGGGGCCATAGGCCCGGAGTGGCCGGCTGGCTCCTGAAAATCGGCGATAGGCAGGACGACTCCCAGACCCAAGCTGACACGTGTGCCAACTCAGACCGGTTTGATAGTGCCAACGGAGTCCTACAATCTGCCATCAAGGACCGGGGCTGGTGACTTTTGTTTCAGAGGGAAAGGCCCATTGTTTATGTTTGGGGGTCATAGGCCCGGAGTGGCTGGCTGGCTCCTGAAAATCCACGATAGCCTGGATGGCTCCCATACCCAAGCTGGCACCAGTGCCAGCTCGGGCTGGTGTGATAATGCCAGCGGAGTCCTACAATCTGCCATCAGGAACCGGGGCTGGTGACTTTTGTTTCAGTGGGAAAGGCCCGTTGTTTTTATTTGGGTGCCTGTGGCCCAAAGTGACCCTCTAGGTCATGAAAACCTGCGATACGCAGGATGCCTATCAGACCCAAGCTGGCACCAGTGCCAAGTCAGACTGGTTTGATAGTGCCAACGGAGTCCTACAATCTGCCATCCAGAACCGGGGCTGGGGACTTTTATTTCAAAGGGAAAGGGCCGTTGTTTATATTTGGGTGACTGTTGCACGAAGTGGCCGTTTGGCTCCTGAAAATCCGCGATAGGTAGGTTGCCTCCCAGACCCAAGCTGGCACCAGTGCCAACTCAGGCTGGTTTTATAGTGCCAATGGAGTCCTACAATTTGCCATCAGCAACCGGGGCTGTTGACATTTGTTTCAGAGGGAAAGGCCCGTTGGTTATGTTTGGGGACCATAGGCCCGGAGTGGCCGGCTGGCTCCTGAAAATCCGCGATAGGCAGGATGCCTCCCAGACCCAAGCTGTCACCAGTGCCAACCCAGACTGGTTTGATAGTACCAACGGAGTCCCACAATCTGCCATCCAGAACCGGAGCTGGTGACTTTTATTTCAAAGGGAAAGGCCCGTTGTTTATATTTGGGTGCCTGTGCCAAACAGTGGCCGGATGGCTCCAGAAAATCCGCGATAGGCAGGATGCCTCCCACACCCAATCTGGCAACAGTGCCAAGTCGGGCTGGTTTGATAGTGCCAACGGAGTCCCACAATCTGCCATCAAGGACCGGGGCTGGTGACTTTTGTTTCAGATGGAAAGGCCTGTTGTTTAGGTTTGGAGGCCATAGGTCCGGAATGGCCGGTTGGCTCCTGAAAATCCGCGATAGGCAGGATGCCTCCCACACCAAGCTGGCAACAGTGCCAAGTCGGGCTGGTTTGATAGTGCCCACGGAGTCCTACAATCTGCCATCAAGAACATGGCCTGGTGACGTTTGTTTTCGGGGAAAAGGTTGTTGTTTATGTTTGGGGCCATAGGCCGGAGTGGCCGGCTGGCTCCTGAAAATCGGGCGATAGCAGAATGCCTCCCAGACCCAAGCTGGCACCAGTGCCATCTCTGACTGGTTTGATAGTGCCAACGGAGTCCCACAATCTGCCATCAAGGACGGGGGCTGGTGACTTTTGTTTCAGAGGGAAAGGCCCGTTGTTTATGTTTGGGGCCATAGGTCCGAATGGCCGGCTGGCTCCTGAAAATCCGCGATACCCAGGATGCCTCCCAGACCCAAGCTGGTACCAGTGCCAACTCCGCCTGGTTTGATAGTGCCAACGGAGTTTCACAATCTGTCATCAGGAACCGGGCTGGTGACTTTTGCTTCCCAGGTAACGGGCCGTTGTTTATGTTTGGGGGTATGTGGCCCGGAGTGGCCGGCTGGCTCCTGAAAAATCCTCGATAGGCAGGATGCCTCCCAGACCCAAGCTGGCACCAGTGCCAACTCATGCTGCTTTGATAGTGCCAACGGAGTCCTACAATGTGCCATCCAGAACCGGGGCTGGTGACATTTATTTAAAAGGGAAAGCGCCCGTTGTTTATATTTGGTTGCCTGTGGCCCACAGTGGCCGGCTGACTCCTTAAAATCCGCGATAGGCAGGATGCCTCCCAGACCCAAGCTGGCCCCAGTGCCAACTCAGGCTGGTTTGATAGTGCCAACGGAATCCCATAATCTGCCAGCAAGAACATGGCCTGGTGACTTTTGTTTCAGAGGGAAATGCCCGTTGTGTATGTTTTGGGGGCCATAGGCCCGAGTGGCCGGCTGGCTCCTGAAAATCGGGAATACGTAGGATGCCTCCCAGACCCAAGCTGGCCCCAGTGCCAACTCGGGCTGGTTTGATAGTGCCAACGGAGTCCCACAATCTGCCATCAAGGACCGGGGCTTGCGAGTTTTGTTTCAGAGGAAAGGCCCGTTGTTTATGTTTGGGGCCATAGGCCCGGAGTGGCCGGCTGGCTCCTGAAAATCCGCGATAGGCAGGATGCCTCCCAGACCCAAGCTGGCACCAGTGCCAATTCAGACTGGTTTGATAGTGCCAACGGAGTCCTACAATCAGACATCCAGAATCGGGGCTGGTGACTTCTATTTCAAAGGAAAACGCCCGTTGCTTTTATTTTGGTGCCTGTGGCCCGGAGTGGCCGGCTGGCTCCTGAAAATCCGCGATAGGCAGGATGCCTCCCAGACCCAAGCTGGCCCCAGTGCCAACTCAGGCTGGTTTGATAGTGCCAAAGGAGTCCCACAATCTGCCATCAAGAACATGGCCTGGTGATTTTTGTTTGTCAGGGAAAGGCCCGTTGTTTATGTTTGGGGGTATGTGGCCCGGAGTGGCCGGCTGGCTTCTGAAAATAGGCGATATGCAGGATGCCTCCCAGACCCAAGCTGGCACCAGTGCCAACTCGGGCTGGTTTGATAGTGCCAACGGAGTCCCACAGTCTGCCATCAAGGACCGGGGCTGGTGACTTTTGTTTCAGATGGAAAGGCCCATTGTTTATGTTTGGGGGCCATAGGCCCGGAGGGTGGCGGCTTGCTCCTGAAAATCCACGCACGCAGGATGCCTCCCAGACCCAAGCTGGCACCAGTGCCAACTCGGGCTGGTTTGATAGTGCCAACGGAGTCCTACAATCAGACATCCAGAATGGGGCTGGTGACTTTTATTTCAAAGGAAACCCCGTTGTTTTTATTTGGGTGCCTGTGGCCGCCCCTCGGTCCCACACCCACAACGGCCTTTGTTCGAAGCCGTTGTTTTGTTTGGGGGCTCCGGAGTGGCCGGCTGGCTCCAGAAAATCCGCGATAGGCAGGATGACTCCCAGACCCAAGCTGGCCCCAGTGCCAACTCAGGCTGGTTTGATAGTGCCAAAGGAGTCCCACAATCTGCCATCAAGAACATGGCCTGGTGACTTTTGTTTGTCAGGGAAAGGCCCGTTGTTTATGTTTGCGGGCCATAAGCCCGGAGTGGCCGGCTGGCTCCTGAAAATCCGCGATAGGCAGGTTGCCTCCCAGACCCAAGCTGGCACCAGTGCCAACTCAGACCGGTTTGATAGTGCCAACGGAGTCCCACAATCTGCCATCAAGAACATGGCCTGGTGACGTTTGTTTCTCGGGGTAAAGGTCGTTCTTTATGTTTGGGTGCCTGAGGCCCACAGAGGCCGGCTCGCTCCTGAAAATCCGCGATAGGCAGGATGCCTCCCACACCCAAGCTGGCACCAGTGCCAACTCGGGCTGGTTTGATAGTGCCAACGGAGTCCTACAATGAGACATCCAGAATAGGGGCTGGTGACTTCTATTTCAAAGGAAAAGCGCCGTTGTTTATATTTGGGTGCCTGTGGCCTGGAGTGGCCGGCTGGCTCCTGAAAATCCGCGATAGGCAGGTCGCCTCCCAGACCCAAGCTGGCACCAGTGCCAACTCAGGCTGGTTTGATAGTGCCAAAGGAGTCCCACAATCTGCCATCAAGAACATGGCCTGGTGACTTTTGTTTCAGAGGGATAGGCCCGTTGTTTATGTTTGGGGGCCATAGGTCCGGAGTGGCCGGCTGGCTCCTGAAAATCGGGTATACGCAGCATGCCTCCCAGACCCAAGCTGGCCCCAGTGCCAATTCCGCCTGGTTTGATAGTGCCAACGGAGTCCTACAATCTGCCATCAAGGACCGGGGCTGGTGAGTTTTGTTTCAGATGGAAAGGACAGTTGTTTATGTTTGGGGCCATAGGCCCGGGTGGCCGGCTGGCTCCTGAAAATCCGCGATAGGCAGGATGCCTCCCACACCCAAGCTGGCACCAGTGCCAAGTCGGGCTGGTTTGATAGTGCCAAGAGAATCCTACAATCTGCCATCAAAAACATGGCCTGGTGACGTTTGTTTCTCGGGGAAAGGGTCCTTGTTTATGTTTGGGGGCCATAGGCCCGGAGTGGCCGGCTGGCTCCTTAAAATCCGCGATAGGCAGGTTGCCTCCCAGACCCAAGCTGGCACCAGTGCCAACTCAGACCGGTTTGATAGTGCCAACGGAGTCCCACAATCTGCCATCAAGGACCGGGGCTGGTGACTTTTGTTTCAGAGGGAAAGGCCTGTTGTTTATGTTTGGGGCAATAGGCCCGGAGTGGCCGGCTGGCTCCTGAAAATCCGCGATACGCAGGATGCCTCCCAGACCCAAGCTGGCACCAGTGCCAACTCGGGCTGTTTTGATAGTGCCAACGGAGTCCCACAATCTGCCATCCAGGACCGGGGCTGATGGCTTTTGTTTCAGAAGGAAAGGCCCGTTGATTATGTTTGGGGGCCATAGGCCCGGAGTGGCCGTCTGGCTCCTGAAAATCGGCGATACGCAGTCTGCATCCCTGACCCCAGCTGACACCAGTGCCAACTTGTGCTGGTTTGATAGTGCCAACGGTGTCCTAAAATCTGCGATCAAGGACATGGCCTGGTGACGTTTGTTTCTCGGGGAAAAGGTCGTTCTTTATGTTTGGGGGCCTTAGGCCCGGAGTGGCCGGCTGTATCCTGAAAATCCGCGATAGGCTGGATGCCTCCCAGACCCAAGCTGGCCCCAGTGCCAACTCGGGCTGGTTTGATAATGCCAACGGAGTCCCACAATCTGTCATCAAGAACATGGCCTGGTGACTTTTGTTTCAGAGGGAAAGGCCCGTTGTTTATGTTTGGGGGCCATAGGCCCGGAGTGGCCAGCTCGCTCTTGAAAATCCGCGGTAGACGCAGGATGCCTCCCAGACCCAAGCTGGCCCCAGTGCCAACTCGGGCTGGTTTGATAGTGCCAACGGAGTCCTACAATCAGACATCCAGAATCGGGGCTGGTGACTCCTATTTCAAAGGAAAAGCGCCGTTGTTTATATTTGGGTGCCTGTGGCCCGGAGTGGCCGGCTGGCTCCTGAAAATCCGCGATAGGCAGGATGCCTCCCAGACCCAAGCTGGCACCAGTGCCAACTCAGGCTGGTTTGATAGTGCCAAAGGAGTCCCACAATCTGCCATCAAGAACATGGCCTGGTGACTTTTGTTTGTCAGGGCAAGGCCCGTTGTTTATGATTGGGGGTATGTGGCCCGAAGTGGCCGGCTGGCTTCTGAAAATAGGCGATACGCAGGATGCCTCCCAGACCCAAGCTGGCACCAGTGCCAACTCGGGCTGGTTTGATAGTGCCAACGGAGTCCCACAGTCTGCCATCAAGGACCGGGGCTGGTGAGTTTTGTTTCAGATGGAATGGCCCATTGTTTATGTTTGGGGGCCATAGGCCCGGAGTGGCGTGCTGCCTCCTGAAAATAGGCGACACGCAGGATGCCTCCCAGACTCAAGCTGGCACTAGTGGCAACTCGGGCTGGTTTGATAGTGCCAACGGAGTCCTACAATCTGCCATCAAGGACCGGGTCTGGTGACTTTTGTTTCAGAGGGAAAGGCCCGTTGTTTATATTTGGGAACCATAGGCCCGGAGTGGCCGGCTGGCTCCTGAAAATCGGCGATACGCAGGATGCCTCCCAGACCCAAGCTGGCACCAGAGCCAACTCGGGCTGGTTTGATAGTGCCAACGGAGTCCTACAATGAGACATCCAGAATAGGGGCTGGTGACTTCTATTTCAAAGGAAAAGCGCCGTTGTTTATATTTGGGTGCCTGTGGCCTGGAGTGGCCGGCTGGCTCCTGAAAATCCGCGATAGGCAGGTCGCCTCCCAGACCCAAGCTGGCACCAGTGCCAACTCAGGCTGGTTTGATAGTGCCAAAGGAGTCCCACAATCTGCCATCAAGAACATGGCCTGGTGACTTTTGTTTCAGAGGGATAGGCCCGTTGTTTATGTTTGGGGGCCATAGGTCCGGAGTGGCCGGCTGGCTCCTGAAAATCGGGTATACGCAGCATGCCTCCCAGACCCAAGCTGGCCCCAGTGCCAATTCCGCCTGGTTTGATAGTGCCAACGGAGTCCTACAATCTGCCATCAAGGACCGGGGCTGGTGAGTTTTGTTTCAGATGGAAAGGACAGTTGTTTATGTTTGGGGGCCATAGGCCCGGAGTGGCCGGCTGGCTCCTGAAAATCCGCGATAGGCAGGATGCCTCCCACACCCAAGCTGGCACCAGTGCCAAGTCGGGCTGGTTTGATAGTGCCAACAGAATCCTACAATCTGCCATCAAAAACATGGCCTGGTGACGTTTGTTTCTCGGGGAAAGGGTCCTTGTTTATGTTTGGGGGCCATAGGCCCGGAGTGGCCGGCTGGCTCCTTAAAATCCGCGATAGGCAGGTTGCCTCCCAGACCCAAGCTGGCACCAGTGCCAACTCAGACCGGTTTGATAGTGCCAACGGAGTCCCACAATCTGCCATCAAGGACCGGGGCTGGTGACTTTTGTTTCAGAGGGAAAGGCCCGTTGTTTATGTTTGGGGCAATAGGCCCGGAGTGGCCGGCTGGCTCCTGAAAATCCGCGATACGCAGGATGCCTCCCAGACCCAAGCTGGCACCAGTGCCAACTCGGGCTGTTTTGATAGTGCCAACGGAGTCCCACAATCTGCCATCCAGGACCGGGGCTGATGGCTTTTGTTTCAGAAGGAAAGGCCCGTTGATTATGTTTGGGGGCCATAGGCCCGGAGTGGCCGTCTGGCTCCTGAAAATCGGCGATACGCAGGCTGCCTCCCTGACCCCAGCTGACACCAGTGCCAACTTGTGCTGGTTTGATAGTGCCAACGGTGTCCTAAAATCTGCGATCAAGGACATGGCCTGGTGACCTTTTGTTTCTCGGGGAAAAGGTCGTTCTTTATGTTTGGGGGCCTTAGGCCCGGAGTGGCCGGCTGGATCCTGAAAATCCGCGATAGGCTGGATGCCTCCCAGACCCAAGCTGGCCCCAGTGCCAACTCGGGCTGGTTTGATAATGCCAACGGAGTCCCACAATCTGTCATCAAGAACATGGCCTGGTGACTTTTGTTTCAGAGGGAAAGGCCCGTTGTTTATGTTTGGGGGCCATAGGCCCGGAGTGGCCAGCTCGCTCCTGAAAATCCGCGGTACGCAGGATGCCTCCCAGACCCAAGCTGGCCCCAGTGCCAACTCGGGCTGGTTTGATAGTGCCAACGGAGTCCTACAATCAGACATCCAGAATCGGGGCTGGTGACTTTTATTTCAAAGGAAAAGCGCCGTTGTTTATATTTGGGTGCCTGTGGCCCGGAGTGGCCGGCTGGCTCCTGAAAATCCGCGATAGGCAGGATGCCTCCCAGACCCAAGCTGGCACCAGTGCCAACTCAGGCTGGTTTGATAGTGCCAAAGGAGTCCCACAATCTGCCATCAAGAACATGGCCTGGTGACTTTTGTTTGTCAGGGAAAGGCCCGTTGTTTATGTTTGGGGTATGTGGCCCGAAGTGGCCGGCTGGCTCCTGAAAATCCGCGATAGGCAGGATGCCTCCCAGACCCAAGCTGGCACCAGTGCCAACTCAGGCTGGTTTGATAGTGCCAAAGGAGTCCCACAATCTGCCATCAAGGACTGGCCTGGTGACTTTTGTTTGTCAGGGCAAGGCCCGTTGTTTATGTTTGGGGGCCATGGGCCCGAAGCGGCCGGCTGGCTTCTGAAAAAAGACGTACGCAGGATGCCTCCCAGACCCAAGCTGGCACCAGTGCCAACTCGGGCTGGTTTGATAGTGCCAACGGAGTCCCACAGTCTGCCATCAAGGACCGGGGCTGGTGAGTTTTGTTTCAGATGGAATGGCCCATTGTTTATGTTTGGGGGCCATAGGCCCGGAGTGGCGTGCTGCCTCCTGAAAATAGGCGACACGCAGGATGCCTCCCAGACTCAAGCTGGCACCAGTGCCAACTCGGGCTGGTTTGATAGTGCCAACGGAGTCCTACAATCTGCCATCAAGGACCGGGTCTGGTGACTTTTGTTTCAGAGGGAAAGGCCCGTTGTTTATATTTGGGAACCATAGGCCCGGAGTGGCCGGCTGGCTCCTGAAAATCGGCGATACGCAGGATGCCTCCCAGACCCAAGCTGGCACCACAGCCAACTCATGCTGCTTTGATAGTGCCAACGGAGTCCCACAATCTGCCATCAAGGACCGGGGCTGGTGACTTTTGTTTCAGAGGGAAAGGCCCGTTGTTTATGTTTGGGGGCCATAGGCCCGGAGTGGCCAGCTGGCTCCTGAAAATCGGCGCTATACGCAGGATGCCTCCCAGACCCAAGATGGCACCAGTGCCAACTCGGGCTGGTTTGATAGTGCCAACGGAGTCCTACAATCTGCCATCAGTAACCTTGACTGTTGATTTTTTTTCAGATGGTAAGGGCCATTGTTTATATTTGGGTGCCTATGCCAAACAGTGGCCGGATGGCTCCTGAAAATCCGCGATAGGCAGGATGCCTCCCAGACCCAAGCTGGCACCAGTGCCAAGTCGGGCTGGTTTGATAGTGCCAACGGAGTCCTACAATCCGCCATCAAGAACATATCTTGGTGACGTTTGTTTCTCGGGGAAAAGGTCGGTGTTTATGTTTGGGGGCCATAGGCCCGGAGTGGCCGGCTGGCTCCTGAAAATCCGTGATAGGAGGAATGCCTCCCAGACCCAGGCTGGCACCAGTGCCATCTCTGACTGGTTTGATAGTGCCAACGGAGTCCCACAATCTGCCATCAAGGACCGGGGCTTGTGAATTTTGTTTCAGAGGGAAAGGCCCGTTGTTTTGGTTTGGGGGCCATAGGGCCGGAGTGGCCGGCTGGCTCCTGAAAATCTGCAATAGGCAGGATGCCTCCCAGACCCAAGCTGGCACCAGTGCCAACTCAGACTGGTTTCATCGTGCCAACGGTGTCCCACAATCTGCCATCAAGGACCGGGGCTGGTGACTTTTGTTTCAGAAGGAAAGGCCCGTTGTTTATGTTTGGGGCCATAGGCCGGGAGTGGCCGACTGGCTCCTGAAAATCGGCGATACGCAGGATGCCTCCCTGACCCAAGCTGGCACCAGTGCCAACTCCGGCCTGGTTTGATAGTGCCAACGGAGTCTCACAATCTGTCATCAGGAACCGGGGCTGCTGACTTTTGCTTCCCAGGTAACGTGCCGTTGTTTATGTTTGGGGGCCTGTGGCCCGGAGTGGCCGGCTGGCTCCTGAAAATCTTCGTGTAGGCAGGATGCCTCCCAGACCCAAGCTGGCACCAGTGCCAACTTTCGCTGCTTTGATAGTGCCAACCGAGTCCCACAATCTGCCATCAAGGACCGGGGCTGGTGAGTTTTGTTTCAGAGGGAAAGGCCCGTTGTTTATGTTTGGGGGCCATAGGCCGGGAGTGGCCGGCTGGCTCCTGAAAATCGCTGCGCGCAGGATGCCCCCCAGACCCAAGCTGGCACCAGTGCCAACTCGGGCTGGTTTGATAGTGCCAACGGAGTCCTACAATCAGACATCCAGAATCGGGGCTGGTGACTTTTCTTTCAAAGGAAAAGCGCGCCGTTGTTTATATTTGGGTGCCTGTGGCCCGGAGTGGCCGGCTGGCTCCTGAAAATCCGCGATACGCAGGATGCCTCCCAGACCCAAGCTGGCACCAGTGCCAACTCAGGCTGCTTTGATAGTGCCAACGGAGTCCCACAATCTGCCATCAAGGACCGGGGATGGTGAGTTTTGTTTCAGAGGGAAAGGCCCGTTGTTTATGTTTGGGGGCCATAGGCCGGAGTGGCCGGCTGGCTCCTGAAAATCCGCGGGTACGCAGGATGCCTCCCAGACCCAAGCTGGCACCAGTGCCAACTCGGGCTGGTTTGATAGTGCCAACGGAGTCCTGCAATCTGACATCCAGAATCCCGGACGGGGCTGGTGACTTTTATTTAAAAAGGAAAAGCCCGTTGTTTATGTTTGGGGGCCTGTGGCCCGGAGTGGCGGCTGGCTCCTGAAAATCCGCGATACGCAGGATGCCTCCCAGACCCAAGCTGGCCCCAGTGCCAACTCAGGCTGGTTTGATAGTGCCAACGGAGTCCCACAATCTGCCATCAAGAACATGGCCTGGTGAGTTTTTTTGTCAGGGAAAGGCCCGTTGTTTATGTTTGGGGGCCATAGGCCCGGAGTGGCCGGCTGGCTCCTGAAAATCGGCGATAGGCAGGACGACTCCCAGACCCAAGCTGACACGTGTGCCAACTCAGACCGGTTTGATAGTGCCAACGGAGTCCTACAATCTGCCATCAAGGACCGGGGCTGGTGAGTTTTGTTTCAGTGGGAAAGGCCCGTTGTTTTTATTTGGGTGCCTGTGGCCCAAAGTGACCCTCTAGGTCATGAAAACCTGCGATACGCAGGATGCCTCCCAGACCCAAGCTGGCACCAGTGCCAAGTCGGACTGGTTTGATAGTGCCAACGGAGTCCTACAATCTGCCATCCAGAACCGGGGCTGGGGACTTTTATTTCAAAGGGAAAGGGCCGTTGTTTATATTTGGGTGACTGTTGCACGAAGTGGCCGTTTGGCTCCTGAAAATCCGCGATAGGTAGGTTGCCTCCCAGACCCAAGCTGGCACCAGTGCCAACTCAGGCTGGTTTTATAGTGCCAATGGAGTCCTACAATTTGCCATCAGCAACCGGGGCTGTTGACATTTGTTTCAGAGGGAAAGGCCCGTTGGTTATGTTTGGGGACCATAGGCCCGGAGTGGCCGGCTGGCTCCTGAAAATCCGCGATAGGCAGGATGCCTCCCAGACCCAAGCTGTCACCAGTGCCAACCCAGACTGGTTTGATAGTACCAACGGAGTCCCACAATCTGCCATCCAGAACCGGAGCTGGTGACTTTTATTTCAAAGGGAAAGGCCCGTTGTTTATATTTGGGTGCCTGTGCCAAACAGTGGCCGGATGGCTCCAGAAAATCCGCGATAGGCAGGATGCCTCCCACACCCAATCTGGCAACAGTGCCAAGTCGGGCTGGTTTGATAGTGCCAACGGAGTCCCACAATCTGCCATCAAGGACCAGGGCTGGTGACTTTTGTTTCAGATGGAAAGGCCTGTTGTTTAGGTTTGGAGGCCATAGGTCCGGAATGGCCGGCTGGCTCCTGAAAATCCGCGATAGGCAGGATGCCTCCCACACCCAAGCTGGCAACAGTGCCAAGTCGGGCTGGTTTGATAGTGCCAACGGAGTCCTACAATCTGCCATCAAGAACATGGCCTGGTGACGTTTGTTTCTCGGGGAAAAGGTCGTTGTTTATGTTTGCGGGCCATAGGCCCGGAGTGGCCGGCTGGCTCCTGAAAATCCGCGATAGCAGAATGCCTCCCAGACCCAAGCTGGCACCAGTGCCATCTCTGACTGGTTTGATAGTGCCAACGGAGTCCCACAATCTGCCATCAAGGACCGGGGCTGGTGACTTTTGTTTCAGAGGCAAAGGCCCGTTGTTTATGTTTGGGGGCCATAGGTCCGGAATGGCCGGCTGGCTCCTGAAAATCCGCGATACGCAGGATGCCTCCCAGACCCAAGCTGGTACCAGTGCCAACTCCGCCTGGTTTGATAGTGCCAACGGAGTTTCACAATCTGTCATCAGGAACCGGGGCTGGTGACTTTTGCTTCCCAGGTAACGTGCCGTTGTATATGTTTGGGGGTATGTGGCCCGGAGTGGCCGGCTGGCTCCTGAAAATCCGCGATAGGCAGGATGCCTCCCAGACCCAAGCTGGCACCAGTGCCAACTCATGCTGCTTTGATAGTGCCAACGGAGTCCTACAATGTGCCATCCAGAACCGGGGCTGGTGACATTTATTTAAAAGGGAAAGCGCCGTTGTTTATATTTGGTTGCCTGTGGCCCACAGTGGCCGGCTGACTCCTTAAAATCCGCGATAGGCAGGATGCCTCCCAGACCCAAGCTGGCCCCAGTGCCAACTCAGGCTGGTTTGATAGTGCCAACGGAGTCCCATAATCTGCCATCAAGAACATGGCCTGGTGACTTTTGTTTCAGAGGGAAATGCCCGTTGTGTATGTTTCGGGGCCATAGGCCCGGAGTGGCCGGCTGGCTCCTGAAAATCGGGAATACGCAGGATGCCTCCCAGACCCAAGCTGGCCCCAGTGCCAACTCGGGCTGGTTTGATAGTGCCAACGGAGTCCCACAATCTGCCATCAAGGACCGGGGCTTGCGAGTTTTGTTTCAGAGGGAAAGGCCCGTTGTTTATGTTTGGGGACCATAGGCCCGGAGTGGCCGGCTGGCTCCTGAAAATCCGCGATAGGCAGGATGCCTCCCAGACCCAAGCTGGCACCAGTGCCAACTCAGACTGGTTTGATAGTGCCAACGGAGTCCTACAATCAGACATCCAGTATCGGGGCTGGTGACTTCTATTTCAAAGGAAAAGCGCCGTTGCTTTTATTTTGGTGCCTGTGGCCCGGAGTGGCCGGCTGGCTCCTGAAAATCCGCGATAGGCAGGATGCCTCCCAGACCCAAGCTGGCCCCAGTGCCAACTCAGGCTGGTTTGATAGTGCCAAAGGAGTCCCACAATCTGCCATCAAGAACATGGCCTGGTGACTTTTGTTTGTCAGGGAAATGCCCGTTGTTTATGTTTGGGGGTATGTGGCCCGGAGTGGCCGGCTGGCTTCTGAAAATAGGCGATATGCAGGATGCCTCCCAGACCCAAGCTGGCACCAGTGCCAACTCGGGCTGGTTTGATAGTGCCAACGGAGTCCCACAGTCTGCCATCAAGGACCGGGGCTGGTGACTTTTGTTTCAGATGGAAAGGCCCATTGTTTATGTTTGGGGGCCATAGGCCCGGAGTGGCCGGCTCGCTCCTGAAAATCCACGGTACGCAGGATGCCTCCCAGACCCAAGCTGGCACCAGTGCCAACTCGGGCTGGTTTGATAGTGCCAACGGAGTCCTACAATCAGACATCCAGAATCGGGGCTGGTGACTTTTATTTCAAAGGAAAAGCGCCGTTGTTTTTATTTGGGTGCCTGTGGCCCGGAGTGGCCGGCTGGCTCCAGAAAATCCGCGATAGGCAGGATGACTCCCAGACCCAAGCTGGCCCCAGTGCCAACTCAGGCTGTTTTGATAGTGCCAAAGGAGTCCCACAATCTGCCATCAAGAACATGGCCTGGTGACTTTTGTTTGTCAGGGAAAGGCCCGTTGTTTATGTTTGCGGGCCATAAGCCCGGAGTGGCCGGCTGGCTCCTGAAAATCCGCGATAGGCAGGTTGCCTCCCAGACCCAAGCTGGCACCAGTGCCAACTCAGACCGGTTTGATAGTGCCAACGGAGTCCTACAATGAGACATCCAGAATAGGGGCTGGTGACTTCTATTTCAAAGGAAAAGCGCCGTTGTTTATATTTGGGTGCCTGTGGCCTGGAGTGGCCGGCTGGCTCCTGAAAATCCGCGATAGGCAGGTTGCCTCCCAGACCCAAGCTGGCACCAGTGCCAACTCAGGCTGGTTTGATAGTGCCAAAGGAGTCCCACAATCTGCCATCAAGAACATGGCCTGGTGACTTTTGTTTCAGAGGGATAGGCCCGTTGTTTATGTTTGGGGGCCATAGGTCCGGAGTGGCCGGCTGGCTCCTGAAAATCCGGCGATACGCAGCATGCCTCCCAGACCCAAGCTGGCCCCAGTGCCAATTCCGCCTGGTTTGATAGTGCCAACGGAGTCCTACAATCTGCCATCAAGGACCGGGGCTGGTGAGTTTTGTTTCAGATGGAAAGGACAGTTGTTTATGTTTGGGGGCCATAGGCCCGGAGTGGCCGGCTGGCTCCTGAAAATCCGCGATAGGCAGGATGCCTCCCACACCCAAGCTGGCACCAGTGCCAAGTCGGGCTGGTTTGATAGTGCCAACGGAGTCTAATGACATCACAACAGAGGGCTGGTGACTTTTGTTTCAAAGGAAAAGCGGCCGTTGTTTATATTTGCTGTGGCCTGGAGTGGCGGCTGGCTCCTGAAAATATTGATAGAGGTTGCCTCCCAGACCCAAGCTGGCACCAGTGCCAACTCAGGCTGGTTTGATAGTGCCAAAGGAGTCCCACAATCTGCCATCAAAAACAGCCGCTGGTGACTTTTGTTTCAGAGGGAAAGGGCCCTTGTTTATGTTTGGGGGCCATAGGTCCGAGTGGCCGGCTGGCTCCTGAAAATCGGGTATAGCAGCATGCCTCCCAGACCCAAGCTGGCCCCAGTGCCAATTGCGCCTGGTTTGATAGTGCCAACGGAGTCCTACAATCTGCCATCAAGGACCGGGGCTGGTGACTTTTTTTCAGATGGAAAGGACAGTTGTTTATGTTTGGGGCCATAGGCGCCCGAGTGGCCGGCTGGCTCCTGAAAATCCGCGATAGGCAGGATGCCTCCCCACCCAAGCTGGCACCAGTGCCAAGTCGGGCTGGTTTGATAGTGCCAACAGAACCTACAATCTGCCATCAAAAACATGGCTGGTGACGTTTGTTTCGGGAAAGGGCCGTTGTTTATGTTTGGGGCCATAGGCCCGGAGTGGCCGGCTGGCTCCTGAAAATCCGCGATACGCAGGATGCCTCCCAGACCCAAGCTGGCACCAGTGCCAACTCGGGCTGGTTTGATAGTGCCAACGGAGTCCCACAATCTGCCATCAAGGACCGGGGCTGGTGACTTTTGTTTCAGAGGGAAAGGCCCGTTGTTTATGTTTGGGGCCATAGGCCCGAGTGGCCGGCTGGCTCCTGAAAATCCGCGAGATAGGCAGGATGCCTCCCAGACCCAAGCTGGCACCAGTGCCAACTCGGGCTGGTTTGATAGTGCCAAAGGAGTCCTACAATCTGCCATCAAGAACATGGCCTGGTGACTTTTGTTTGTCGGGGAAAGGCCCGTTGTTTATGTTTGGGGGTATAGGCCCGGAGTGGCCGGCTGGCTCCTGAAAATCGGCGATACGCAGGATGCCTCCCAGACCCAAGCTGGCACCAGTGCCAACTCGGGCTGGTTTGATAGTGCCAACGGAGTCCCACAGTCTGCCATCAAGGACCGGGGCTGGTGAGTTTTGTTTCAGATGGAATGGCCCATTGTTTATGTTTGGGGGCCATAGGCCCGGAGTGGCGTGCTGCCTCCTGAAAATAGGCGACACGCAGGATGCCTCCCAGACTCAAGCTGGCCCCAGTGCCAACTCGGGCTGGTTTGATAGTGCCAACGGAGTCCTACAATCAGACATGCAGAATCGGGGCTGGTGACTTTTACTTCAAAGGAAAAGCGCCGTTGTTTTTGTTTGGGTGCCTGTGGCCCGGATTGGCCGGCTGGCTCCAGAAAATCAGCGATAGGCGGGATGACTCCCAGACCCAAGCTGGCCCCAGTGCCAACACAGGCTGTTTTGATAGTGCCAAAGGAGTCCCACAATCTGCCATGAAGAACATGGCCTGGTGACTTTTGTTTGTCAGGGAAAGGCCCGTTGATTATGTTTGGGGGCCATAGGTCCGGAGTGGCCAGCTGGCTCCTGAAAATCCGCGATAGGCAGGATGCCTCCCAGACCCTGGCACCTCCGGTTTGTTTGGAGGTTAGAGGTGGCTCCTGAAATTGGCAGGACCTCCCAAGCTGGCACCAGTGCCAAGTCGGGCTGGTTTGATAGTGCCAACGGAGTCCCACAATCTGCCATCAAGGACCGGGGCTTGCGAGTTTTGTTTCAGAGGGAAAGGCCCGTTGTTTATGTTTGGGGACCATAGGCCCGGAGTGGCCGGCTGGCTCCTGAAAATTTCCGCGAGACCCAGGATGCCTCCCAGACCCAAGCTGGCACCAGTGCCAACTCAGACTTCTTTGATAGTGCCAACGGAGTCCCACAATCTGCCTTCAAGGACCGAGGCTGGCGAGTTTTGTTTCAGAGGGAAAGGCCCATTGTTTATGTTTGGGGGCCATGGGCCCGAAATGGCCGGCTGGCTCCTGAAAATCCGCGATAGGCAGGATGCCTCCCAGACCCAAGCTGGCACCAGTACCAACTCGGTCTGGTTTGATAGTGCCAAGGGAGTCCTACAATCTGCCATCCAGAACCGGGGCTGGTGACTTTTATT
The DNA here is from genome assembly GCF_901933205.1 of Camarhynchus parvulus. Classification (NCBI taxonomy): domain Eukaryota; kingdom Metazoa; phylum Chordata; class Aves; order Passeriformes; family Thraupidae; genus Camarhynchus; species Camarhynchus parvulus. The sequence continues at coordinate 16,484,702 of NC_044584.1, read as the reverse complement.
TCAAAGGGAAAGCGCCGTTGTTTATATTTGGGTGCCTGTGGCCCACAGTGGCTGGCTGACTCCTTAAAATCCTCGATAGGCGGGATGCCTCCCAGACCCATGCTGGCCCCAGTGCCAACTCAGGCTGGTTTGATAGTGCCAACGGAGTCCCACAATCTGCCATCAAGGACCGGGGCTGGTGAGTTTTGTTTCAGATGGAAAGGCCCATTGTTATGATTGGGGGCCATAGGCCCGGAGTGGCCTGCTGCCTGCTGAAAATAGGCGACACGCAGGATGCCTCCCAGACCCAAGCTGGCACCAGTGCCATCTCGGGCTGGTTTGATAGTACCAACGGAGTCCCACAATCTGCCATCAAGGACCGGGGCTGGTGACTTTTGTTTCAGAGGGAAAGGCCCATTGTTTATGTTTGGGGGCCATAGGCCCGGAGTGGCCGGCTCGCTCCTGAAAATCCGCGATAGGCAGGATGCCTCCCAGACCCAAGCTGGCCCCAGTGCCAACTCTGCCTGGTTTGATAGTGCCAACGGAGTCCCACAATCTGCCATCAAGGACCGGGGCTTGCGAGTTTTGTTTCAGAGGGAAAGGCCCGTTGTTTATGTTTGGGGGCCATAGGCCCGGAGTGGCCGGCTGGCTCCTGAAAATCCGCGAAACCCAGGATGCCTCCCAGACCCAAGCTGGCACCAGTGCCAACTAAGACTTGTTTGATAGTGCCAACGGAGTCCCACAATCTGCCATCAAGGACCGGGGCTGGTGACTTTTGTTTCAGATGGAAAGGCCCATTTTTTATGTTTGGGGCCATAGGCCCGGAGTGGCCGGCTGCCTCCTGAAAATAGGCGACACGCAGGATGCCTCCCAGACCCAAGCTGGCCCCAGTGCCAACTCGGGATGGTTTGATACTACCAACGGAGTCCCACAATCTGCCATCAAGGACCGGGGCTGGTGAGTTTTGTTTCAGAGGGAAAGGCCCATTGTTTATGTTTGGGGGCCATAGGCCCGGAGTGGCCGGCTGGCTTCTGAAAATCCGCGGTACGCAGGATGCCTCCCAGACCCAAGCTGGCACCAGTGCCAAGTCGGGCTGGTTTGATAGTGCCAACGGAGTCCTACAATCAGACATCCAGAATCGGGGCTGGTGACTTTTATTTCAAAGGTAAAGCGCCGTTGTTTTTATTTGGGTGCCTGTGGCCCGGAGTGGCCGGCTGGCTCCAGAAAATCCGCGATAGGCGGGATGACTCCCAGACCCAAGCTGGCCCCAGTGCCAACTCAGGCTGGTTTGATAGTGCCAAAGGAGTCCCACAATCTGCCATCAAGAACATGGCCTGGTGACTTTTGTTTCAGAGGGAAAGGCCCATTGTTTATGTTTGGGGGCCATAGGCCCGGAGTGGCCGGCTGGCTCCTGAAAATTTGTGATACGCAGGATGCCTCCCAGACCCAAGCTGGCACCAGTGCCAATTCCGCCTGGTTTGATAGTGCCAACGGAGTCCCACAATCTGCCATCAAGGACCGGGGCTGGTGACTTTTGTTTCAGAGGGAAAGGCCCATTGTTTATGTTTGGGGGCCATAGGCCCGGAGTGGCCGGCTGGCTCCTGAAAATCCGCGATAGGCAGGATGCCTCCCAGACCCAAGCTGGCACCAGTGCCAAGTCGGGCTGGTTTGATAGTGCCAACGGAGTCCTACAATCTGCCATCAAGAACATGGCCTGGTGACTTTTGTTTCTCGGGGAAAAGGTCCTTGTTTATGTTTGGGGGCCATAGGCCCGGAGTGGCCGGCTGGCTCCTGAAAATCCGCGATACGCAGGTTGCCTCCCAGACCCAAGCTGGCACCAGTGCCAACTCATGCTGGTTTGATAGTGCCAACGGAGTCCCACAATCTGCCATCAAGGACAGGGGCTGGTGAGTTTTGTTTCAGAGGGAAAGGCCCGTTGTTTATATTTGGGGGCCACAGGCCCAGAGTGTCATGCTGGCTCCTGAAAATCCGCGATACGCAGGATGCCTCCCAGACCCCAGCTGGCCCCAGTGCCAACTCGTGCTGCTTTGATAGTGCCAACGGAGTCCCACAATCTGCCATCAAGGACCGGGGCTGGTGAGTTTTGTTTCAGAGGGAAAGGCCCGTTGTTTATGTTTGGGGGCCATAGGCCGGAAGTGGCCGGCTTGCTCCTGAAAATCCGCGATACGCAGGGTGCCTCCCAGACCCAAGCTGGCACCAGTGCCAACTCGGGCTGGTTTGATAGTGCCAACGGAGTCCTACAATCTGCCATCTGTAACCTGGACTGGTCACTTTTGTTTCAGAGGGAAAGGGCCGTTGTTTTTATTTGGGTGCCTGAGGCCCACAGTGGCCGTCTGGCTCCTGAAAATCCGCGATAGGCAGGATGCCTCCCAGACCCAAGCTGGCACCAGTGCCAACTCGGGCTGGTTTGATAGTGCCAACGGAGTCCTACAATCAGACATCCAGAATCGGGGCTGGTGACTTTTATTTCAAAGGAAAACCCGTTATTTATTTTGGTGCCTGTGTCCCGGAGTGGCCGGCTGGCTCCAGAAAATCCGCGATAGGAAGGATGACTCCCAGACCCAAGCTGGCCCCAGTGCCAACTCAGGCTGGTTTGATAGTGCCAAAGGAGTCCCACAATCTGCCATCAAGAACAAGGCCTGGTGACTTTTGTTTGTCAGGGAAAGGTCCGTTGTTTATGTTTGGGGCCATAGGCCCGGAGTGGCCGGCTGGCTCCTGAAAATCCGCGATAGGCAGGATGCCTCCCAGACTCAAGCTGGCCCCAGTGCCAACTCGGGCTGGTTTGATAGTGCCAACGGAGTCCTACAATCTGACATCAGAATCGGGGCTGGTGACTTTTATTTCAAAGGAAAAGGCCCGTTGTTTATGTTTGGGTGCCTGTGGCCCGGAGTGGCCGGCTGGCTCCAGAAAATCCGCGATAGGCAGGATGCCTCCCAGACCCAAGCTGGCACCAGTGCCAAGTCGGGCTGGTTTGATAGTGCCAACGGAGTCCTACAATCTGCCATCAAGAACATGGCCTGGTGACGTTTGTTTCTCGGGGAAAAGGTCCTTGTTTATGTTTGGGGGCCATAGGCCCGGAGTGGCCGGCTGGCTCCTGAAAATCGCGATACGCAGGATGCCTCCCAGACCCAAGCTGGCACCAGTGCCAACTCATGCTGGTTTGATAGTGCCAACGGAGTCCCACAATCTGCCATCAAGGACCGGGGCTGGTGAGTTTTGTTTCAGAGGAAAAGGCCCGTTGTTTATGTTTGGGGGCCATAGGCCGGAAGTGGCCGGCTCGCTCCTGAAAATCCGCGGTACGCAGGATGCCTCCCAGACCCAAGCTGGCACCAGTGCCAACTCGGGCTGGTTTGATAGTGCCAACGGAGTCCCACAATCTGCCATCAAGAACCGGGGCTGGTAACTTTTATTTCAAAGGAAAGGCCCGTTGTTTATATTTGGGTGCCTGTGGCCCGGAGTGGCCGGCTGGCTCCTGAAAATCCGCGATAGGCAGGATGCCTCCCAGACCCAAGCTGGCACCAGTGCCAACTCAGGCTGGTTTGATAGTACCAACGGAGTCCCACAATCTGCCATCAAGGACATGGCCTGGTGACTTTTATTTCAAATGGAAAGGCCCGTTGTTTGTGTTTGGGGGTATGTGGCCCGGAGTGGCCGGCTGGCTCCTGAAAATAGGCGATACGCAGGATGCCTCCCAGACCCAAGCTGGCACCAGTGCCAACTCACGCTGCTTTGATAGTGCCAACGGAGTCCCACAATCTGCCATCAAGGTCCGGGGCTGGTGAGTTTTGTTTCAGATGGAAAGGCCCATTATTTATATTTGGGGCCATAGGCCCGGAGTGGCCGGCTGCCTCCTGAAAATACGCGATACGCGGATGCCTCCCAGACCCAAGCTGGCCCCAGTGCCAACTCGGGCTGGTTTGATAGTACCAACGGAGTCCCACAATCTGCCATCAAGGACCGGGGCTGGTGAGTTTTGTTTCAGAGGGAAAGGCCCGTTGTTTATGTTTGGGGGCCATAGGCCCGAGTGGCCGGCTCGCTCCTGAAAATCCGCGATACGCAGGATGCCTCCCAGACCCAAGCTGGCACCAGTGCCAACTCGGGCTGGTTTGATAGTGCCTACGGAGTCCTACAATCAGACATCCAGAATCGGGGCTGGTGACTTTTATTTCAAAGGAAAAGCGCCGTTGTTTTTATTTGGGTGCCTGTGGCCCGGAGTGGCCGGCTGGCTCCAGAAAATCCGCGATATGCAGGATGACTCCCAGACCCAAGCTGGCCCCAGTGCCAACTCAGGCTGGTTTGATAGTACCAAAGGAATCCCACAATCTGCCATCAAGAACATGGCCTGGTGACTTTTGTTTGTCAGGGAAAGGCCCGTTGTTTATGTTTGGGGGCCATAGGCCCGGAGTGGCCGGCTGGCTCCTGAAAATCGGCGATAAGCAGGATACCTCCCAGACCCAAGCTGGCACCAGTGCCAACTCGGACCGGTTTGATAGTGCCAACGGAGTCCCACAATCTGCCATCAATACCGGGGCTGGTGACTTTTGTTTCAGAGGGTAAGGCCCGTTGTTTATGTTTGGGGGCCATAGGTCCAGAGTGGCCAGCTGGCTCCTGAAAATCCGCGATAGGCAGGATGCCTCCCAGACCCAAGCTGGCACCAGTGCCAAGTCGGGCTGGTTTGATAGTGCCAACGGAGTCCCACAATCTGCCATCAAGGACCGGGGCTGGTGAGTTTTGTTTCAGAGGGAAAGGCCCGTTGTTTATGTTTGGGGGCCATAGGCCCGGAGTGGCCGGCTGGCTCCTGAAAATCCGCGAGACCCAGGATGCCTCCCAGACCCAAGCTGGCACCAGTGCCAACTCAGACTTCTTTGATAGTGCCAACGGAGTCCCACAATCTGCCTTCAAGGACCGAGGCTGGCGAGTTTTGTTTCAGAGGGAAAGGCCCATTCTTTATGTTTGGGGGCATGGGCCCGAAATGGCCGGCTGGCTCCTGAAAATCCGCGATAGGCAGGATGCCTCCCAGACCCAAGCTGGCACCAGTACCAACTCGGTCTGGTTTGATAGTGCCAAGGGAGTCCCACAATCTGCCATCCAGAACCGGGGCTGGTGACTTTTATTTCAAAGGGAAAGCGCCGTTTTTATATTTGGGTGCCTGTGGCCCACAGTGGCTGGCTGACTCCTTAAAATCCTCGATAGGCGGGATGCCTCCCAGACCCATGCTGGCCCCAGTGCCAACTCAGGCTGGTTTGATAGTGCCAACGGAGTCCCACAATCTGCCATCAAGGACCGGGGCTGGTGAGTTTTGTTTCAGATGGAAAGGCCCATTGTTATGATTGGGGGCCATAGGCCCGGAGTGGCCTGCTGCCTGCTGAAAATAGGCGACACGCAGGATGCCTCCCAGACCCAAGCTGGCACCAGTGCCATCTCGGGCTGGTTTGATAGTACCAACGGAGTCCCACAATCTGCCATCAAGGACCGGGGCTGGTGACTTTTGTTTCAGAGGGAAAGGCCCATTGTTTATGTTTGGGGGCCATAGGCCCGGAGTGGCCGGCTCGCTCCTGAAAATCCGCGATAGGCAGGATGCCTCCCAGACCCAAGCTGGCCCCAGTGCCAACTCTGCCTGGTTTGATAGTGCCAACGGAGTCCCACAATCTGCCATCAAGGACCGGGGCTTGCGAGTTTTGTTTCAGAGGGAAAGGCCCGTTGTTTATGTTTGGGGGCCATAGGCCCGGAGTGGCCGGCTGGCTCCTGAAAATCCGCGAAACCCAGGATGCCTCCCAGACCCAAGCTGGCACCAGTGCCAACTAAGACTTGTTTGATAGTGCCAACGGAGTCCCACAATCTGCCATCAAGGACCGGGGCTGGTGACTTTTGTTTCAGATGGAAAGGCCCATTTTTATGTTTGGGGGCCATAGGCCCGGAGTGGCCTCCTGCCTCCTGAAAATAGGCGACACGCAGGATGCCTCCCAGACCCAAGCTGGCCCCAGTGCCAACTCGGGATGGTTTGATACTACCAACGGAGTCCCACAATCTGCCATCAAGGACCGGGGCTGGTGAGTTTTGTTTCAGAGGGAAAGGCCCATTGTTTATGTTTGGGGGCCATAGGCCCGGAGTGGCCGGCTGGCTTCTGAAAATCCGCGGTACGCAGGATGCCTCCCAGACCCAAGCTGGCACCAGTGCCAAGTCGGGCTGGTTTGATAGTGCCAACGGAGTCCTACAATCAGACATCCAGAATCGGGGCTGGTGACTTTTATTTCAAAGGTAAAGCGCCGTTGTTTTTATTTGGGTGCCTGTGGCCCGGAGTGGCCGGCTGGCTCCAGAAAATCCGCGATAGGCGGGATGACTCCCAGACCCAAGCTGGCCCCAGTGCCAACTCAGGCTGGTTTGATAGTGCCAAAGGAGTCCTACAATCTGCCATCAAGAACATGGCCTGGTGACTTTTGTTTCAGAGGGAAAGGCCCATTGTTTATGTTTGGGGGCCATAGGCCCGGAGTGGCCGGCTGGCTCCTGAAAATTTGGGATACGCAGGATGCCTCCCAGACCCAAGCTGGCACCAGTGCCAATTCCGCCTGGTTTGATAGTGCCAACGGAGTCCCACAATCTGCCATCAAGGACCGGGGCTGGTGGCTTTTGTTTCAGAGTGAAAGGCCCATTGTTTATGTTTGGGGGCCATAGGTCCGGAGTGGCCGGCCGGCTCCTGAAAATCCGCGATAGGCAGGATGCCTCCCAGACCCAAGCTGGCACCAGTGCCAAGTCGGGCTGGTTTGATAGTGCCAACAGAGTCCTACAATCTGCCATCAAGAACATGGCCTGGTGACGTTTGTTTCTCGGGGAAAAGGTACTTGTTTATGTTTGGGGGCCATAGGCCCGGAGTGGCCGTCTGGCTGCTGAAAATCCGCGATACGCAGGTTGCCTCCCAGACCCAAGCTGGCACCAGTGCCAACTCATGCTGCTTTGATAGTGCCAACGGAGTCCCACAATCTGCCATCAAGGACAGGGGCTGGTATGTTTTGTTTCAGAGGGAAAGGCCCGTTGTTTATGTTTGGGGGCCACAGGCCCGCAGTGGCATGCTGGCACCTGAAAATAGGCGATACACAGGATGCCTCCCAGACCCCAGCTGGCCCCAGTGCCAACTCATGCTGCTTTGATAGTGCCAACGGAGTCCCACAATCTGCCATCAAGGACCGGGGCTGGTGAGTTTTGTTTCAGAGGGAAAGGCCCGTTGTTTATGTTTGGGGGCCATAGGCCGGAAGTGGCCGGCTTGCTCCTGAAAATCCGCGATACGCAGGGTGCCTCCCAGACCCAAGCTGGCACCGGTGCCAACTCGGGCTGGTTTGATAGTGCCAACGGAGTCCTACAATCTGCCATCTGTAACCTGGCCTGGTGACTTTTGTTTCAGAGGGAAAGGGCCGTTGTTTTTATTTGGATGCCTGAGGCCCACAGTGGCCGTCTGGCTCCTGAAAATCCGCGATAGGCAGGATGCCTCCCAGACCCAAGCTGGCACCAGTGCCAACTCGGGCTGGTTTGATAGTGCCAACGGAGTCCTACAATCAGACATCCAGAATCGGGGCTGGTGACTTCTATTTCAAAGGAAAAGCTCCGTTGATTTATTTTGGTGCCTGTGTCCCGTAGTGGCCGGCTGGCTCCAGAAAATCCGCGATAGGAAGGATGACTCCCAGACCCAAGCTGGCCCCAGTGCCAACTCAGGCTGGTTTGATAGTGCCAAAGGAGTCCCACAATCTGCCATCAAGAACAAGGCCTGGTGACTTTTGTTTGTCAGGGAAAGGTCCGTTGTTTATGTTTGGGGGCCATAGGCCCGGAGTGGCCGGCTGGCTCCTGAAAATCCGCGATAGGCAGGATGCCTCCCAGACTCAAGCTGGCCCCAGTGCCAACTCGGGCTGGTTTGATAGTGCCAACGGAGTCCTACAATCAGACATGCAGAATCGGGGCTGGTGACTTTTATTTCAAAGGAAAAGCGCCGTTGTTTTTGTTTGGGTGCCTGTGGCCCGGATTGGCCGGCTGGCTCCAGAAAATCCGCGATAGGCGGGATGACTCCCAGACCCAAGCTGGCACCAGTGCCAACTCAGGCTGTTTTGATAGTGCCAAAGGAGTCCCACAATCTGCCATCAAGAACATGGCCTGGTGACTTTTGTTTGTCAGGGAAAGGCCCGTTGATTATGTTTGGGGGCCATAGGCCCGGAGTGGCCGGCTGGCTCCTGAAAATCCGCGATAGGCAGGATGACTCCCAGACCCAAGCTGGCACCAGTGCCAAGTCGGGCTGGTTTGATAGTGCCAACGGAGTCCTACAATTTGCCATCAAGAACATGGCCTGGTGACGTTTGTTTCTCGGGGAAAAGGTCCTTGTTATGTTTGGGGGCCATAGGCCCGGAGTGGCCGGCTGGCTCCTGAAAATCGGCGATACGCAGGATGCCTCCCAGACCCAAGCTGGCACCAGTGCCAACTCATGCTGCTTTGATAGTTCCAACGGAGTCCCACAATCTGCCATCAAGGACCGTGGCTGGTGAGTTTTGTTTCAGAGGAAAAGGCCCGTTTTTTATGTTTGGGGGCCATAGGCCGGAAGTGGCCGGCTCGCTCCTGAAAATCCGCGGTACGCAGGATGCCTCCCAGACCCAAGCTGGCACCAGTGCCAACTCGGGCTGGTTTGATAGTGCCAACGAAGTCCTACAATCAGACATCCAGAATCGGGGCTGGTGACTTCTATTTCAAAGGAAAAGCGCCGTTGTTTATATTTGGGTGCCTGTGGCCCGGAGTGGCCGGCTGGCTCCTGAAAATCCGCGATAGGCAGGATGCCTCCCAGACCCAAGCTGGCACCAGTGCCAACTCAGGCTGGTTTGATAGTACCAACGGAGTCCCACAATCTGCCATCAAGGACATGGCCTGGTGACTTTTATTTCAAATGGAAAGGCCCGTTGTTTGTGTTTGGGGGTATGTGGCCCGGAGTGGCCGGCTGGCTTCTGTAAATAGGCGATACGCAGGATGCCTCCCAGACCCAAGCTGGCACCAGTGCCAACTTTCTCTGCTTTGATAGTGCCAACGGAGTCCCACAGTCTGCCATCAAGGTCCGGGGCTGGTGAGTTTTGTTTCAGATGGAAAGGCCCATTATTTATATTTGGGGGCCATAGGCCCGGAGTGGCCTGCTGCCTCCTGAAAATAGGCGACACGCCGGATGCCTCCCAGACCCAAGCTGGCCCCAGTGCCAACTCGGGCTGGTTTGATAGTACCAACGGAGTCCCACAATCTGCCATCAAGGACCGGGGCTGGTGAGTTTTGTTTCAGAGGGAAAGGCCCATTGTTTATGTTTGGGGGCCATAGGCCCGGAGTGGCCGGCTCGCTCCTGAAAATCCGCGGTACGCAGGATGCCTCCCAGACCCAAGCTGGCACCAGTGCCAACTCGGGCTGGTTTGATAGTGCCTACGGAGTCCTACAATCAGATATCCAGAATCGGGGCTGGTGACTTTTATTTCAAAGGAAAAGCGCCGTTGTTTTTATTTGGGTGCCTGTGGCCCGGAGTGGCCGGCTGGCTCCAGAAAATCCGCGATATGCAGGATGACTCCCAGACCCAAGCTGGCCCCAGTGCCAACTCAGGCTGGTTTGATAGTACCAAAGGAATCCCACAATCTGCCATCAAGAACATGGCCTGGTGACTTTTGTTTGTCAGGGAAAGGCCCGTTGTTTATGTTTGGGGGCCATAGGCCCGGAGTGGCCGGCTGGCTCCTGAAAATCGGCGATAAGCAGGATACCTCCCAGACCCAAGCTGGCACCAGTGCCAACTCGGACCGGTTTGATAGTGCCAACGGAGTCCCACAATCTGCCATCAATACCGGGGCTGGTGACTTTTGTTTCAGAGGGTAAGGCCCGTTGTTTATGTTTGGGGGCCATAGGTCCAGAGTGGCCAGCTGGCTCCTGAAAATCCGCGATAGGCAGGATGCCTCCCAGACCCAAGCTGGCACCAGTGCCAAGTCGGGCTGGTTTGATAGTGCCAACGGAGTCCCACAATCTGCCATCAAGGACCGGGGCTGGCGAGTTTTGTTTCAGAGGGAAAGGCCCGTTGTTTATGTTTGGGGGCCATAGGCCCGAGTGGCCGGCTGGCTCCTGAAAATCGCGAGACCCAGGATGCCTCCCAGACCCAAGCTGGCACCAGTGCCAACTCAGACTTCTTTGATAGTGCCAACGGAGTCCCACAATCTGCCTTCAAGGACCGAGGCTGGCGAGTTTTGTTTCAGAGGGAAAGGCCCATTCTTTATGTTTGGGGGCATGGGCCCGAAATGGCCGGCTGGCTCCTGAAAATCCGCGATAGGCAGGATGCCTCCCAGACCCAAGCTGGCACCAGTACCAACTCGGTCTGGTTTGATAGTGCCAAGGGAGTCCCACAATCTGCCATCCAGAACCGGGGCTGGTGACTTTTATTTCAAAGGGAAAGGCCGTTTTTTATATTTGGGGGCCTTAGGCCCACAGTGGCTGGCTGACTCCTTAAAAATCCTCGATAGGCGGGATGCCTCCCAGACCCATGCTGGCCCCAGTGCCAACTCAGGCTGGTTTGATAGTGCCAACGGAGTCCCACAATCTGCCATCAAGGACCGGGGCTGGTGATTTTTGTTTCAGATGGAAAGGCCCATTGTTATGTTTGGGGCCATAGGCCCGGGGTGGCCGGCTGGCTGCTGAAAATAGGCGACACGCAGGATGCCTCCCAGACCCAAGCTGGCACCAGTGCCATCTCGGGCTGGTTTGATAGTACCAACGGAGTCCCACAATCTGCCATCAAGGACCGGGGCTGGTGACTTTTGTTTCAGAGGGAAAGGCCCATTGTTTATGTTTGGGGGCCATAGGCCGGAGTGGCCGGCTCGCTCCTGAAAATCCGCGATACGCAGGATGCCTCCCAGACCCAAGCTGGCCCCAGTGCCAACTCGGCCTGGTTTGATAGTGCCAACGGAGTCCCACAATCTGCCATCAAGGACCGGGGCTGGTGAGTTTTGTTTCAGAGGGAAAGGCCCGTTGTTTATGTTTGGGGGCCATAGGCCCGAGTGGCCGGCTGGCTCCTGAAAATCCCTGAAACGCAGGATGCCTCCCAGACCCAAGCTGGCACCAGTGCCAACTAAGACTTGTTTGATAGTGCCAACGGAGTCCCACAATCTGCCATCAAGGACCGGGGCTGGTGACTTTTGTTTCAGAGGGAAAGGCCCGTTTTTTATGTTTGGGGGCCATAGGCCCGAGTGGCCGCCTGCCTCCTGAAAATGGCGATGCAGGATGCCTCCCAGACCCAAGCTGGCCCCAGTGCCAACTCGGGCTGGTTTGATAGTACCAACGGAGTCCCACAATCTGCCATCAAGGACTGGGGCTGGTGAGTTTTGTTTCAGAGGAAAGGCCCATTGTTTATGTTTGGGGGCCATAGGCCCGGTGGTGCCGGCTGGCTCCTGAAAATCAGCGTCGCAGGATGCCTCCCAGACCCAAGCTGGCACCAGTGCCAAGTCGGGCTGGTTTGATAGTGCCAACGGAGTCCTACAATCAGACATCCAGAATCGGGGCTGGTGACTTTTATTTCAAAGGAAAAACGCCGTTGTTTTTTATTTTGGTGCCTGTGGCCCGGAGTGGGCGGCTGGCTCCAGAAAATCCGCGATAGGCAGGATGACTCCCAGACCCAAGCTGGCCCCAGTGCCAACTCAGGCTGGTTTGATAGTGCCAAAGGAGTCCCACAATCTGCCATCAAGAACATGGCCTGGTGACTTTTGTTTCAGAGGGAAAGGCCCATTGTTTATGTTTGGGGGCCATAGGCCCGGAGTGGCCGGCTGGCTCCTGAAAATTTGGGATACGCAGGATGCCTCCCAGACCCAAGCTGGCACCAGTGCCAACTCCGCCTGGTTTGATAGTGCCAACGGAGTCCCACAATCTGCCATCAAGGACCGGGGCTGGTGGCTTTTGTTTCAGAGTGAAAGGCCCATTGTTTATGTTTGGGGGCCATAGGTCCGGAGTGGCCGGCCGGCTCCTGAAAATCCGCGATAGGCAGGATGCCTCCCAGACCCAAGCTGGCACCAGTGCCAAGTCGGGCTGGTTTGATAGTGCCAACAGAGTCCTACAATCTGCCATCAAGAACATGGCCTGGTGACGTTTGTTTCTCGGGGAAAAGGTACTTGTTTATGTTTGGGGGCCATAGGCCGAGTGGCCGTCTGGCTGCTGAAAATCCGCGATCGCAGGTTGCCTCCCAGACCCAAGCTGGCACCAGTGCCAACTCATGCTGCTTTGATAGTGCCAACGGAGTCCCACAATCTGCCATCAAGGACAGGGGCTGGTATGTTTTGTTTCAGAGGGAAAGGCCCGTTGTTTATGTTTGGGGGCCATAGGCCCGCAGTGGCATGCTGGCACCTGAAAATAGGCGATACACAGGATGCCTCCCAGACCCCAGCTGGCCCCAGTGCCAACTCATGCTGCTTTGATAGTGCCAACGGAGTCCCACAATCTGCCATCAGGACCGGGGCTGGTGAGTTTTTGTTTCAGAGGGAAAGGCCCGTTGTTTTATGTTTGGGGGCCATAGGCCGGAAGTGGCCGGCTTGCTCCTGAAAATCCAGCGATACGCAGGGGTGCCTCCCAGACCCAAGCTGGCACCGGTGCCAACTCGGGCTGGTTTGATAGTGCCAACGGAGTCCTACAATCTGCCATCTGTAACCTGGCCTGGTGACTTTTGTTTCAGAGGGAAAGGGCCGTTGTTTTTATTTGGATGCCTGAGGCCCACAGTGGCCGTCTGGCTCCTGAAAATCCGCGATAGGCAGGATGCCTCCCAGACCCAAGCTGGCACCAGTGCCAACTCGGGCTGGTTTGATAGTGCCAGCGGAGTCCTACAATCAGACATCCAGAATCGGGGCTGGTGACTTTTATTTCAAAGGAAAAGCACCGTTGATTTATTTTGGTGCCTGTGTCCCGGAGTGGCCGGCTGGCTCCAGAAAATCCGCGATAGGAAGGATGACTCCCAGACCCAAGCTGGCCCCAGTGCCAACTCAGGCTGGTTTGATAGTGCCAACGGAGTCCTACAATCTGCCATCCAGATCCAGGGCTGGTGACTTTTATTTCAAAGGGAAAGGGCCGTCATTTATATTTGGGTGCCTGTGGCCCACAGTGGCCGTCTGGCTCCTGAAAACCCGCGATACGCAGGATGCCTCCCAGACCCAAGCTGGCACCAGTGCCAACTCGGGCTGGTTTGATAGTGCCAAAGGAGTCCTACAATCTGCCATCAAGAACATGGCCTGGTGACTTTTGTTTCAGAGGGAATGGCCCGTTGTTTATGTTTGGGGGCCATAGGCCCGGAGTGGCCTGCTGGCTCCTGAAAATCCGCGATAGGCAGGATGCCTCCCAGACCCAAGCTGGCCCCAGCGCCAACTCAGACTGGTTTGATAGTGCCAACGGAGTCCTACAATCTACAATCCCGAACCGGGGCTGGTGACAATTATTTCAAAGGGAAAGGGCCGTTGTTTATATTTGGGTGCCTGTGGCCCAGAGTGTCCGGCTGGCTCCTGAAAATCCGCGATAGGCAGGATGCCTCCCAGACAAAAGCTGGCCCCAGTGCAAAGTCAGGCTGGTTTGATAGTGCCAACGTTTTCTCACAATCTGCCATCAGGAACCGGGCCTGGTGACTTTTGTTTCAGAGGGAATAGGCCATTGTTTATAGATTTTGGCCTGTGGGTCGAAGTGTCCGACTGGCTCCTGAAAATCCGCGATAGGCAGAATGCCTCCCAGACCCAAGCTGGCACCAGTGCCAAGTTGGGCTGGTTTGATAGTGCCAACGGAGTCCAACAATTTGCCATCCAGGACATGGCCTGGTGACTTTTGTTTCTCGGGGAAAGGGCCGTTGTTTATGTTTGGGAGCCATGGGCCCGGAGTGACTGGCTGGCTCCTGAAAATCCGCGATAGGCAGGATGCCTCCCAGACCCAAGCTGGCACCAGTGCCAACTCGGGATTGTTCGATAGTACCAACGGGGTCCCACAATCTGCCATCAAGGACCGGGGCTGGTGAGTTTTGTTTCAGAGGGAAAGGCCCATTGTTTATGTTTGGGGGCCATAGCCCGGAGTGGCCGGCTGGCTCCTGAAAATCCGCGATAGGCAGGATGCCTCCCAGACCCAAGCTGGCACCAGTGCCAACTCGGGCTGGTTTGATAGTGCCAACGGACTCCCACAGTCTGCCATCAAGGACCGGGGCTGGTGAGTTTTGTTTCAGAGGGAAAGGCCCGTTGTTTATGTTTGGGGGCCATAGGCCCGGAGTGGCTGGCTGGCTCCTGAAAATCGGCGATACGCAGGATGCCTCCCTGACCCAAGCTGGCACCGGTGACAACTCGGGCTGGTTTGATAGTGCCAACGGAGTCCCATAATCTGTCATCAGGAACCGGGGCTGGTGACTTTTGTTTCCCAGGGAACGTGCCGTTGTTTGTGTTTGGGGGTATGTGGCCCGGAGTGGCTGGCTGGCTCCTGAAAATCCTCGATAGGCTGGATGGCTCCCATACCCAAGCTGACACCTGTGCCAACTCCGGCTGGTTTGATAATGCCAACGGAGTCCTACAATCTGCCATCAGGAACCGGGGCTGGTGAATTTTGTTTCAGTGGGAAAGGCCCGTTGTTTATATTTGGGGGCCTGTGGCCCACAGTGGCCCTCTAGGTCATGAAAACCTGCGATACGCAGGATGCCTATCAGACCCAAGCTGGCACCAGTGCCAACTTGTGCTGGTTTGATAGTGCCAACGGAGTCCTACAATCTGCCATCAGAACCGGGGCTGGGGACTTTTATTTCAAAGGGAATGGGCCGTTGTTTACATTTGTGTGACTGTTGCACGAAGTGGCCGTTTGGCTCCTGAAAATCCGCGATAGGCAGATTGCCTCCCAGACCCAAGCTGGCACCAGTGCCAACTCGGGCTAGATTTATAGTGCCAATGGAGTCCTACAATCTGCCATCAGCAACCGGGGCTGGTGACTTTTGTTTCAGAGGGAAAGGCCCGTTGTTTATGTTTGGGGACCATAGGCCCGGAGTGGCCGGCTGGCTCCTGAAAATCCGCGATAGGCAGGATGCCTCCCAGACCCAAGCTGGCACCCGTGCCAACTCAGACTGGTTTGATAGTGCCAACGGAGTCCCACAGTCTGCCATCAAGGACCGGGGCTGGTGACTTTTTGTTTCAGAGGGAAAGGCCCATTGTTTATGTCTGGGGACCATAGGCCCGGAGTGGCCTGCTGGCACCTGAAAATCCGCCATAGGCAGGATGCCTGCCCTGACCCAAGCTGGCACCATGCCAACTCGGGCTGGTTTGACAGTGCCAACGGAGTCCTACAATCTGCCAGCCAGAACCGGGGCTGCTGACTTTTATTTCAAAGGGAAAGGGCCGTTGTTTATATTTGGGTGCCTGTGGCCGCAGTGGCCGGCGGGCTCCTGAAAATCCGTGATACGCAGGATGCCTCCCGGACCGAAGCTGGCACCAGTGCCAACTCAGGCTGGTTTGATAGTGCCAGCGAGTCCTACAATCTGCCATCAGGAACCAGGGCTGGTGACTTTGATTTCAGAAGGAAGGGGCCGTTATTCATATTTGGAGACCTTTGGCCCGGGTGGCCGGCTGGCTCCCTGAAAATCCGCGATACGCAGGATGCCTCCCAGTCCCAAGCTGGCCCCAGTGCCAACTCGGGCTGGTTTGATAGTGCCAACGGAGTCCCACAATCTGTCATCAGGAACCGGGGCTGGTAAATTTTGTTTCCCAGGGAACGTGCCGTTGTTTATGTTTGGGGGTCTGTGGCCCACAGTGGCCAGCTGGCTCCTGAAAATCCTCGATAGGATGCATGGCTCCCATACCCAAGATGGCACCAGTGCCAACTCGGCCTGGTTTGATAATGCCAACGGAGTCCTACAGTCTGCCATCAAGGACCGGGGCTGGTGACTTTTGTTTCAGAGGGAATGGCCCGTTGTTTATGTTTGGGGGCCATAGGCCCGGAGTGGCCTGCTGCCACCTGAAAATCCGCGATACGCAGGATGCCTCCCAGACCCAAGCTGGCACCAGTGCCAACTCGGGCTGGTTTGATAGTGCCAAAGGAGTCCTACAATCTGCCATCAAGAACCGGGCCTGGTGACTTTTGTTTCAGAGGGAATGGCCCGTTGTTTATGTTTGGGGCCATAGGCCGAGTGGCCTGCTGGCTCCTGAAAATCGCGATAGGCAGGATGCCTCCCAGACCCAAGCTGGCACCAGCGCCAACTCAGACTGGTTTGATAGTGCCAACGGAGTCCTACAATCTGCAATCCGAACCGGGGCTGGTGACAATTATTTCAAAGGGAAAGGGCCGTTGTTTATATTTGGGGGCCTGTGGCCCAGAGTGTCCGGCTGGCTCCTGAAAATCCGCGATAGGCAGGATGCCTCCCAGACAAAGCTGGCCCCAGTGCAAAGTCAGGCTGGTTTGATAGTGCCAACGTTTTCTCACAATCTGCCATCAGGAACCGGGGCTGGTGACTTTTGTTTCAGAGGGAATAGGCCATTGTTTATAGATTTTGGCCTGTGGGTCGAAGCGTCCGACTGGCTCCTGAAAATCCGCGATAGGCAGAATGCCTCCCAGACCCAAGCTGGCACCAGTGCCAAGTTGGGCTGGTTTGATAGTGCCAACGGAGTCCTACAATTTGCCATCCAGGACATGGCCTGGTGACTTTTGTTTTTCAGGGGAAAGGGCCGTTGTTTATGTTTGGGAGCCATAGGCCCGGAGTGACTGGCTGGCTCCTGAAAATCCGCGATAGGCAGGATGCCTCCCAGACCCAAGCTGGCACCAGTGCCAACTCGGGATGGTTTGATAGTACCAACGGGGTCCCACAATCTGCCATCAAGGACCGGGGCTGGTGAGTTTTGTTTCAGAGGGAAAGGCCCATTGTTTATGTTTGGGGGCCATAGCTCGAGTGGCCGGCTGGCTCCTGAAAATCCGCGATAGGCAGGATGCCTCCCAGACCCAAGCTGGCACCAGTGCCAACTCGGGCTGGTTTGATAGTGCCAACGGACTCCCACAGTCTGCCATCAAGGACCGGGGCTGGTGAGTTTTGTTTCAGAGGGAAAGGCCCGTTGTTTATGTTTGGGGGCCATAGGCCCGAGTGGCTGGCTGGCTCCTGAAAATCGGCGATACGCAGGATGCCTCCCTGACCCAAGCTGGCACCGGTGACAACTCGGGCTGGTTTGATAGTGCCAACGGAGTCCCATAATCTGCCATCAGGAACGGGGCTGGTGACTTTTTGTTTCCGAGGGAAGGCCGTTGTTTTATGTTTGGGGGTATGTGGCCCGGAGTGGCTGGCTGGCTCCTGAAAATCCGCGATAGGCTGGATGGCTCCCAGACCCAAGCTGACACCAGTGCCAACTCCGGCTGGTTTGATAGTGCCAACGGAGTCCCACAATCTGCCATCAGAACCGGGGCTGGTGAATTTTGTTTCAGTGGGAAAGGCCCGTTGTTTATATTTGGGGGCCTGTAGGCCCCAGGGTGGCCCGCTAGCTCCTGAAAACCAGCGATACGCAGGATGCCTACCAGACCCAAGCTGGCACCAGTGCCAACTTGTGCTGGTTTGATAGTGCCAACGGAGTCCCACAATCTGCCATCCAGAACCGGGGCTGGGGACTTTTATTTCAAAGGGAATGGGCCGTTGTTTACATTTGTGGGACTTGTTGCACGAAGTGGCCGTTTGGCTCCTGAAAATCCGCGATAGGCAGATTGCCTCCCAGACCCAAGCTGGCACCAGTGCCAACTCGGGCTAGTTTTATAGTGCCAATGGAGTCCCACAATCTGCCATCAGGGACCGGGGCTGGTGACTTTTTGTTTCAGAGGGAAAGGCCCGTTGTTTATGTTTGGGGACCATAGGCCCGGAGTGGCCGGCTGGCTCCTGAAAATCCGCGATAGGCAGGATGCCTGCCCTGACCCAAGCTGGCACCAGTGCCAACTCGGGCTGGTTTGACAGTGCCAACGGAGTCCTACAATCTGCCAGCCAGAACCAGGGCTGCTGACTTTTATTTCAAAGGGAAAGGGCCGTTGTTTATATTTGGGTGCCTGTGGCCCACAGTGGCCGGCGGGCTCCTGAAAATCCGTGATACGCAGGATGCCTCCCGGACCGAAGCTGGCACCAGTGCCAACTCAGGCTGGTTTGATAGTGCCAACGGAGTCCTACAATCTGCCATCAGGAACCAGGGCTGGTGACTTTGATTTCAGAAGGAAGTGGCCGTTATTCATATTTGGAGACCTGTGGCCCGGAGTGGCCGGCTGGCTCCTGAAAATCCGCGATACGCAGGATGCCTCCCAGTCCCAAGCTGGCCCCAGTGCCAACTCGGGCTGGTTTGATAGTGCCAACGGAGTCCCACAATCTGTCATCAGGAACCGGGGCTGGTAAATTTTGTTTCCCAGGGAAAGTGCCGTTGTTTATATTTGGGGGTCTGTGGCCCACAGTGGCCAGCTGGCTCCTGAAAATCCTCGATAGGATGCATGGCTCCCATACCCAAGATGGCACCAGTGCCAACTCGGCCTGCTTTGATAATGCCAACGGAGTCCTACAGTGTGCCATCAAGGACCGGGGCTGGTGACTTTTGTTTCAGAGGGAATGGCCCGTTGTTTATGTTTGGGGGCCATAGGCCCGGGTGGCCTGCTGCCACCTGAAAATCCGCGATACGCAGGATGCCTCCCAGACCCAAGCTGGCACCATTGCCAACTCGGGCTGGTTTGATAGTGCCAAAGGAGTCCTACAATCTGCCATCAAGAACATGGCCTGGTGACTTTTGTTTCAGAGGGAATGGCCCGTTGTTTATGTTTGGGGGCCATAGGCCCGGAGTGGCCTGCTGGCTCCTGAAAATCCGCAATAGGCAGGATGCCTCCCAGACCCAAGCTGGCCCCAGCGCCAACTCAGACTGGTTTGATAGTGCCAACGGAGTCCTACAATCTACAATCCCGAACCGGGGCTGGTGACAATTATTTCAAAGGGAAAGGGCCGTTGTTTATATTTGGGTGCCTGTGGCCCAGAGTGTCCGGCTGGCTCCTGAAAATCCGCGATAGGCAGGATGCCTCCCAGACAAAAGCTGGCCCCAGTGCCAAAGTCAGGCTGGTTTGATAGTGCCAACGTTTTCTCACAATCTGCCATCAGGAACCGGGCCTGGTGACTTTTGTTTCAGAGGGAATAGGCCATTGTTTCTAGATTTTGGCCTGTGGGTCGAAGTGTCCGACTGGCTCCTGAAAATCCGCGATAGGCAGAATGCCTCCCAGACCCAAGCTGGCACCAGTGCCAAGTTGGGCTGGTTTGATAGTGCCAACGGAGTCCTACAATTTGCCATCCAGGACATGGCCTGGTGACTTTTGTTTCTCGGGGAAAGGGCCGTTGTTTATGTTTGGGCGCCATAGGCCCGGAGTGACTGGCTGGCTCCTGAAAATCCGCGATAGGCAGGATGCCTCCCAGACCCAAGCTGGCACCAGTGCCAACTCGGGATTGTTCGATAGTACCAACGGGGTCCCACAATCTGCCATCAAGGACCGGGGCTGGTGAGTTTTGTTTCAGAGGGAAAGGCCCATTGTTTATGTTTGGGGGCCATAGGTCCGGAGTGGCCGGCTGGCTCCTGAAAATCCGCGATAGGCAGGATGCCTCCCAGACCCAAGCTGGCACCAGTGCCAACTCGGGCTGGTTTGATAGTGCCAACGGACTCCCACAGTCTGCCATCAAGGACCGGGGCTGGTGAGTTTTTGTTTCAGAGGAAAGGCCCGTTGTTTATGTTTGGGGGCCATAGGCCCGGAGTGGCTGGCTGGCCCCTGAAAATCGGCGATACGCAGGATGCCTCCCTGACCCAAGCTGGCACCGGTGACAACTCGGGCTGGTTTGATAGTGCCAACGGAGTCCCATAATCTGTCATCAGGAACCGGGGCTGGTGACTTTTGTTTCCCAGGGAATGTGCCGTTGTTTGTGTTTGGGGGTATGTGGCCCGGAGTGGCTGGCTGGCTCCTGAAAATCCTCGATAGGCTGGATGGCTCCCATACCCAAGCTGACACCTGTGCCAACTCCGGCTGGTTTGATAATGCCAACGGAGTCCTACAATCTGCCATCAGGAACCGGGGCTGGTGAATTTTGTTTCAGTGGGAAAGGCCCGTTGTTTATATTTGGGGGCCTGTGGCCCACAGTGGCCCTCTAGGTCCTGAAAACCAGCGATACGCAGGATGCCTATCAGACCCAAGCTGGCACCAGTGCCAACTTGTGCTGGTTTGATAGTGCCAACGGAGTCCTACAATCTGCCATCCAGAACCGGGGCTGGGGACTTTTATTTCAAAGGGAATGGGCCGTTGTTTACATTTGTGTGACTGTTGCACGAAGTGGCCGTTTGGCTCCTGAAAATCCGCGATAGGCAGATTGCCTCCCAGACCCAAGCTGGCACCAGTGCCAACTCGGGCTAGATTTATAGTGCCAATGGAGTCCTACAATCTGCCATCAGCAACCGGGGCTGGTGACTTTTGTTTCAGAGGGAAAGGCCCGTTGTTTATGTTTGGGGACCATAGGCCCGGAGTGGCCGGCTGGCTCCTGAAAATCCGTGATAGGCAGGATGCCTGCCCTGACCCAAGCTGGCACCAGTGCCAACTCGGGCTGGTTTGACAGTGCCAACGGAGTCCTACAATCTGCCAGCCAGAACCAGGGCTGCTGACTTTTATTTCAAAGGGAAAGGGCCGTTGTTTATATTTGGGTGCCTGTGGCCCACAGTGGCCGGCGGGCTCCTGAAAATCCGTGATACGCAGGATGCCTCCCGGACCGAAGCTGGCACCAGTGCCAACTCAGGCTGGTTTGATAGTGCCAACGGAGTCCTACAATCTGCCATCAGGAACCAGGGCTGGTGACTTTGATTTCAGAAGGAAGTGGCCGTTATTCATATTTGGAGACCTGTGGCCCGGAGTGGCCGGCTGGCTCCTGAAAATCCACGATACGCAGGATGCCTCCCAGTCCCAAGCCGGCACCAGTGCCAACTCGGGCTGGTTTGATAGTGCCAACGGAGTCCCACAATCTGTCATCAGGAACCGGGGCTGGTAAATTTTGTTTCCCAGGGCAAGTGCCGTTGTTTATATTTGGGGGTCTGTGGCCCACAGTGGCCAGCTGGCTCCTGAAAATCCTCGATAGGATGCATGGCTCCCATACCCAAGATGGCACCAGTGCCAACTCGGCCTGCTTTGATAATGCCAACGGAGTCCTACAGTCTGCCATCAAGGACCGGGGCTGGTGACTTTTGTTTCAGAGGGAATGGCCCGTTGTTTATGTTTGGGGGCCATAGGCCCGGAGTGGCCTGCTGCCACCTGAAAATCCGCGATACGCAGGATGCCTCCCAGACCCAAGCTGGCACCATTGCCAACTCGGGCTGGTTTGATAGTGCCAAAGGAATCCTACAATCTGCCATCAAGAACATGGCCTGGTGACTTTTGTTTCAGAGGGAATGGCCCGTTGTTTATGTTTGGGGGCCATAGGCCCGGAGTGGCCTGCTGGCTCCTGAAAATCCGCAATAGG
Organism: Camarhynchus parvulus; assembly: GCF_901933205.1. NCBI lineage: Eukaryota > Metazoa > Chordata > Aves > Passeriformes > Thraupidae > Camarhynchus > Camarhynchus parvulus. Next base: position 16,463,194 of record NC_044584.1, on the reverse strand, counting down.
CAGGATGCCTCCCAGACCCAAGCTGGCCCCAGCGCCAACTCAGACTGGTTTGATAGTGCCAACGGAGTCCTACAATCTACAATCCCGAACCGGGGCTGGTGACAATTATTTCAAAGGGAAAGGGCCGTTGTTTATATTTGGGTGCCTGTGGCCCAGAGTGTCCGGCTGGCTCCTGAAAATCCGCGATAGGCAGGATGCCTCCCAGACAAAAGCTGGCCCCAGTGCAAAGTCAGGCTGGTTTGATAGTGCCAACGTTTTCTCACAATCTGCCATCAGGAACCGGGGCTGGTGACTTTTGTTTCAGAGGGAATAGGCCATTGTTTATAGATTTTGGCCTGTGGGTCGAAGTGTCCGACTGGCTCCTGAAAATCCGCGATAGGCAGAATGCCTCCCAGACCCAAGCTGGCACCAGTGCCAAGTTGGGCTGGTTTGATAGTGCCAACGGAGTCCTACAATTTGCCATCCAGGACATGGCCTGGTGACTTTTGTTTCTCGGGGAAAGGGCCGTTGTTTATGTTTGGGAGCCATAGGCCCGGAGTGACTGGCTGGCTCCTGAAAATCCGCGATAGGCAGGATGCCTCCCAGACCCAAGCTGGCACCAGTGCCAACTCGGGATTGTTCGATAGTACCAACGGGGTCCCACAATCTGCCATCAAGGACCGGGGCTGGTGAGTTTTTTTTCAGAGGGAAAGGCCCATTGTTTATGTTTGGGGGCCATAGGTCCGGAGTGGCCGGCTGGCTCCTGAAAATCCGCGATAGGCAGGATGCCTCCCAGACCCAAGCTGGCACCAGTGCCAACTCCGCCTGGTTTGATAGTGCCAACGGACTCCCACTGTCTGCCATCAAGGACCGGGGCTGGTGAGTTTTGTTTCAGAGGGAAAGGCCCGTTGTTTATGTTTGGGGGCCATAGGCCCGGAGTGGCTGGCTGGCTCCTGAAAATCGGCGATACGCAGGATGCCTCCCTGACCCAAGCTGGCACCGGTGACAACTCGGGCTGGTTTGATAGTGCCAACGGAGTCCCATAATCTGTCATCAGGAACCGGGGCTGGTGACTTTTGTTTCCCAGGGAACGTGCCGTTGTTTGTGTTTGGGGGTATGTGGCCCGGAGTGGCTGGCTGGCTCCTGAAAATCCTCGAAAGGCTGGATGGCTCCCATACCCAAGCTGACACCTGTGCCAACTCCGGCTGGTTTGATAATGCCAACGGAGTCCTACAATCTGCCATCAGGAACCGGGGCTGGTGAATTTTGTTTCAGTGGGAAAGGCCCGTTGTTTATATTTGGGGGCCTGTGGCCCACAGTGGCCCTCTAGGTCCTGAAAACCAGCGATACGCAGGATGCCTATCAGACCCAAGCTGGCACCAGTGCCAACTTGTGCTGGTTTGATAGTGCCAACGGAGTCCTACAATCTGCCATCCAGAACCAGGGCTGGGGACTTTTATTTCAAAGGGAATGGGCCGTTGTTTACATTTGTGTGACTGTTGCACGAAGTGGCCGTTTGGCTCCTGAAAATCCGCGATAGGCAGATTGCCTCCCAGACCCAAGCTGGCACCAGTGCCAACTCGGGCTAGATTTATAGTGCCAATGGAGTCCTACAATCTGCCATCAGCAACCGGGGCTGGTGACTTTTGTTTCAGAGGGAAAGGCCCGTTGTTTATGTTTGGGGACCATAGGCCCGGAGTGGCCGGCTGGCTCCTGAAAATCCGCGATAGGCAGGATGCCTCCCAGACCCAAGCTGGCACCCGTGCCAACTCAGACTGGTTTGATAGTGCCAACGGAGTCCCACAGTCTGCCATCAAGGACCGGGGCTGGTGACTTTTGTTTCAGAGGGAAAGGCCCATTGTTTATGTCTGGGGGCCATAGGCCCGGAGTGGCCTGCTGGCACCTGAAAATCCGCGATAGGCAGGATGCCTGCCCTGACCCAAGCTGGCACCAGTGCCAACTCGGGCTGGTTTGACAGTGCCAACGGAGTCCTACAATCTGCCAGCCAGAACCAGGGCTGCTGACTTTTATTTCAAAGGGAAAGGGCCGTTGTTTATATTTGGGTGCCTGTGGCCCACAGTGGCCGGCGGGCTCCTGAAAATCCGTGATACGCAGGATGCCTCCCGGACCGAAGCTGGCACCAGTGCCAACTCAGACTGGTTTGATAGTGCCAACGGAGTCCTACAATCTGCCATCAGGAACCAGGGCTGGTGACTTTGATTTCAGAAGGAAGTGGCCGTTATTCATATTTGGAGACCTGTGGCCCGGAGTGGCCGGCTGGCTCCTGAAAATCCGCGATACGCAGGATGCCTCCCAGTCCCAAGCTGGCCCCAGTGCCAACTCAGGCTGGTTTGATAGTGCCAACGGAGTCCCACAATCTGTCATCAGGAACCGGGGCTGGTAAATTTTGTTTCCCAGGGAACGTGCCGTTGTTTATGTTTGGGGGTATGTGGCCCGGAGTGGCTGGCTGGCTCCTGAAAATCCTCGATAGGCTGGATGGCTCCCATACCCAAGCTGACACCTGTGCCAACTCCGGCTGGTTGGATAATGCCAACGGAGTCCTACAATCTGCCATCAGGAACCGGGGCTGGTGAATTTTGTTTCAGAGGGAAAGGCCCGTTGTTTATATTTGGGGGCCTGTGGCCCACAGTGGCCCTCTAGGTCCTGAAAACCAGCGATACGCAGGATGCCTATCAGACCCAAGCTGGCACCAGTGCCAACTTGTGCTGGTTTGATAGTGCCAACGGAGTCCTACAATCTGCCATCCAGAACCGGGGCTGGGGACTTTTATTTCAAAGGGAATGGGCCGTTGTTTACATTTGTGTGACTGTTGCACGAAGTGGCCGTTTGGCTCCTGAAAATCCGCGATAGGCAGATTGCCTCCCAGACCCAAGCCGGCACCAGTGCCAACTCGGGCTGGTTTGATAGTGCCAACGGAGTCCCACAATCTGTCATCAGGAACCGGGGCTGGTAAATTTTGTTTCCCAGGGCAAGTGCCGTTGTTTATATTTGGGGGTCTGTGGCCCACAGTGGCCAGCTGGCTCCTGAAAATCCTCGATAGGATGCATGGCTCCCATACCCAAGATGGCACCAGTGCCAACTCGGCCTGCTTTGATAATGCCAACGGAGTCCTACAGTCTGCCATCAAGGACCGGGGCTGGTGACTTTTGTTTCAGAGGGAATGGCCCGTTGTTTATGTTTGGGGGCCATAGGCCCGGAGTGGCCTGCTGCCACCTGAAAATCCGCGATACGCAGGATGCCTCCCAGACCCAAGCTGGCACCATTGCCAACTCGGGCTGGTTTGATAGTGCCAAAGGAATCCTACAATCTGCCATCAAGAACATGGCCTGGTGACTTTTGTTTCAGAGGGAATGGCCCGTTGTTTATGTTTGGGGGCCATAGGCCCGGAGTGGCCTGCTGGCTCCTGAAAATCCGCGATAGGCAGGATGCCTCCCAGACCCAAGCTGGCCCCAGCGCCAACTCAGACTGGTTTGATAGTGCCAACGGAGTCCTACAATCTACAATCCCGAACCGGGGCTGGTGACAATTATTTCAAAGGGAAAGGGCCGTTGTTTATATTTGGGTGCCTGTGGCCCAGAGTGTCCGGCTGGCTCCTGAAAATCCGCGATAGGCAGGATGCCTCCCAGACAAAAGCTGGCCCCAGTGCAAAGTCAGGCTGGTTTGATAGTGCCAACGTTTTCTCACAATCTGCCATCAGGAACCGGGGCTGGTGACTTTTGTTTCAGAGGGAATAGGCCATTGTTTATAGATTTTGGCCTGTGGGTCGAAGTGTCCGACTGGCTCCTGAAAATCCGCGATAGGCAGAATGCCTCCCAGACCCAAGCTGGCACCAGTGCCAAGTTGGGCTGGTTTGATAGTGCCAACGGAGTCCTACAATTTGCCATCCAGGACATGGCCTGGTGACTTTTGTTTCTCGGGGAAAGGGCCGTTGTTTATGTTTGGGAGCCATAGGCCCGGAGTGACTGGCTGGCTCCTGAAAATCCGCGATAGGCAGGATGCCTCCCAGACCCAAGCTGGCACCAGTGCCAACTCGGGATTGTTTGATAGTACCAACGGGGTCCCACAATCTGCCATCAAGGACCGGGGCTGGTGACTTTTTTTTTCAGAGGGAAAGGCCCATTGTTTATGTTTGGGGGCCATAGGTCCGGAGTGGCCGGCTGGCTCCTGAAAATCCGCGATAGGCAGGATGCCTCCCAGACCCAAGCTGGCACCAGTGCCAACTCGGGCTGGTTTGATAGTGCCAACGGACTCCCACAATCTGCCATCAAGGACCGGGGCTGGTGAGTTTTGTTTCAGGGGAAAGGCCCGTTGTTTATGTTTGGGGGCCATAGGCCCGAGTGGCTGGCTGGCTCCTGAAAATCGCGATACGCAGGATGCCTCCCTGACCCAAGCTGGCACCGGTGACAACTCGGGCTGGTTTGATAGTGCCAACGGAGTCCCATAATCTGTCATCAGGAACCGGGGCTGGTGACTTTTGTTTCCCAGGGAACGTGCCGTTGTTTATGTTTGGGGGTATGTGGCCCGGAGTGGCTGGCTGGCTCCTGAAAATCCTCGATAGGCTGGATGGCTCCCATACCCAAGCTGACACCTGTGCCAACTCCGGCTGGTTTGATAATGCCAACGGAGTCCTACAATCTGCCATCAGGAACCGGGGCTGGTGAATTTTGTTTCAGTGGGAAAGGCCCGTTGTTTATATTTGGGGGCCTGTAGGCCCGAGTGGCCCTCTAGGTCCTGAAAACCAGCGATACGCAGGATGCCTATCAGACCCAAGCTGGCACCAGTGCCAACTTGGGCTGGTTTGATAGTGCCAACGGAGTCCTACAATCTGCCATCCAGAACCAGGGCTGGGGACTTTTATTTCAAAGGGAATGGGCCGTTGTTTACATTTGTGTGGGCCGTAGGCCCAAAGTGGGCCGGTTTGGCTCCTGAAAATCCGCGATAGGCAGGATGCCTCCCAGACCCAAGCTGGCACCAGTGCCAACTTGGGCTGGTTTGATAGTGCCAACGGAGTCCTACAATCTGCCATCAGGAACCGGGGCTGGTGACTTTTGTTTCAGAGGGAAAGGCCCGTTGTTTATGTTTGGGGACCATAGGCCCGAGTGGCCGGCTGGCTCCTGAAAATCCGCGATAGGCAGGATGCCTCCCAGACCCAAGCTGGCACCAGTGCCAACTCAGGCTGGTTTGATAGTGCCAACGGAGTCCTACAATCTGCCATCAAGGACCGGGGCTGGTGACTTTTGTTTCAGAGGAAAGGGCCATTGTTTATGTTTGGGGCCATAGGCCCGGAGTGGCCGGCTGGCTCCTGAAAATCCGCGATAGGCAGGATGCCTCCCAGACCCAAGCTGGCACCAGTGCCAACTCGGGCTGGTTTGATAGTGCCAACGGAGTCCTACAATCTGCCATCAAGAACCAGGGCTGGTGACTTTTATTTCAAAGGGAAAGGGCCGTTGTTTATATTTGGGGCCTGTGGCCCGGAGTGGCCCGCTGGCTCCTGAAAATCCGCGATACGCAGGATGCCTACCAGACCCAAGCTGGCACCAGTGCCAACTCGGGCTGGTTTGATAGTGCCAACGGAGTCCTACAATCTGCCATCAGGAACCGGGGCTGGTGACTTTTATTTCAAAATTTGATATGGGGTGGAAAGGCAGTTGTTTATATTTGGGACCAGTAATAGTGCCAACGGAGTCCTACAATTGCATCCAGAACCGGGGCTGGGGACTTTTATTTAAAGGGAATGGGCCGTTTTTACATTTGTTGTGATGCTCGCGTTGGCTCCTGAAAATCCGCGATAGGCAGATTGCCTCCCAGACCCAAGCTGGCACCAGTGCCAACTCGGGCTAGATTTATAGTGCCAATGGAGTCCTACAATCTGCCATCAGCAACCGGGGCTGGTGACTTTTGTTTCAGAGGGAAAGGCCCGTTGTTTATGTTTGGGGACCATAGGCCCGGAGTGGCCGGCTGGCTCCTGAAAATCCGCGATAGGCAGGATGCCTCCCAGACCCAAGCTGGCACCCGTGCCAACTCAGACTGGTTTGATAGTGCCAACGGAGTCCCACAATCTGCCATCCAGGACCGGGGCTGGTGACTTTTATTTCAAAGGGAAAGGCCCGTTGTTTATATTTAGGTGCCTGTGCCCCACAGTGGCCGGCTGGCTCCAGAAAATCTGCGATACGCAGGATGCCTCCCAGACCCAAGCTGGCCCCAGTGCCAACTCGGGCTGGTTTGATAGTGCCAACGGCGTCCCACAATCTGTCATCAGGAACCGGGTCTGGTAACTTTTGTTTCCCAGGGAACGTGCCGTTGTTTATGTTTGGGGGTCTGTGGCCCACAGTGGCTAGCTGGCTCCTGAAAATCCTCGATAGGATGCATGGCTCCCATACCCAAGCTGGCACCAGTGCCAATTCGGTCTGGTTTGATAGTGCCAATGGAGTCCTACAATCTGCCATCCAGAACCGGGGCTGGTGACTTTTATTTCAAAGGTAAAGGGCCGTTGTTTATATTTGGGTGACTGTGGCACGGAGTGGCCTGCTGTCTCCTGAAAATCCGCGATAGGCAGGATGCCTCCCAGACCCAAGCTGGCACCAGTGCCAAGTCGGACTGGTTTGATCGTGCCAGCGGAGTCCTACAATCTGCCATCAGGAACCGGGGCTGGTGAGTTTTGTTTCAGAGGGAAAGGCCCGTTGTTTATGTTTGGGGGCCATAGGCCCGGAGTGGCCTGCTGTCTCCTGAAAATCCGCGATAGGCAGGATGCCTCCCAGACCCAAGCTGGCACCAGTGCCAACTCGGGCTGGTTTGATAGTGCCAACGGAGTCCTACATTCTGCCATTAGGAACCGGGGCTGGTGAGTTTTTTTTCCCAGGGTATGTGCCATTGTTTATGTTTGGGGGTATGTGGCCCAGAGTGGCCGTCTGGCTCCTGAAAATCCGCGATAGGCTGGATGTCTCCCATGCCCCAGATGGCACCAGTGCAACTCGGGCTGGTTTGATAGCGCCAACGGAGTCCCACAATCTGCCATCAAGGACCGGGTCTGGTGACTTTTGTTTCAGAGGGAAAAGCCCGTTGTTTATGTTTGGGGGCCATAGGCCTGGAGTGGCCGGCACGCTTCTGAAAATCCGCGATAGGCAGGATGCCTCCCAGACCCAAGCTGGCACCAGTGCCAACTCGGACTGGTTTGATAGTGCCAACGTTGTCCTGCAATCTGCCATCAGGAACCGGGGCTGGTGACTTTTGTTTCTCAGGTAAAGGGCCATTGTTTATGGTTTTTGGCCTGTGGCCCGGAGTGGCCGGCTGGCTCCTGAAAATCCGCGATAGGCAGGATGCCTCCCAGACCCAAGCTGGCACCAGTGCCAACTCGGGCTGGTTTGATAGTGCCAACGGAGTCCCACAATCTGCCATCAAGGACCGGGGCTGGTGACTTTTGTTTCCCAGGGAACGTGCCGTTGTTTATATTTGGTGGTATGTGGCCCGGAGTGCCTGGCTGGCTCCTGAAAATCGTCGATACGCAGGATGCCTCCCAGACCCAAGCTGGCACCAGTGCCAACTCGGGCTTGTTTGATAGTGCCAACGGAGTCCTACAATCTGCCATCAGGAACCGGGGTGGTGACTTTTGTTTTGAGGGAAAGGGCCGTTGTTTATATTGGGGTGCCTTTGGCCCACAGCGGCCGTCTGGCTCCTGAAAATCCGCAATACGCAGGATGTCTCCCAGACCCAAGCTGGCACCAGTGCCAACTTGGGCTGGTTTGATAGTGCCAACGGATTCCCACAATGTGCCATCAATGAACAGGGCTGGTGAGTTTTGTTTCAGAGGGAAAGGCCCGTCGTTTATGTCTGGGGGCCATAGGCCCGGAGTGGCCGGCTGGCTCCTGAAAATCATCGATACGCAGGATGCCTCCCAGACCCAAACTGGCACCAGTGCCAACTCGGACTGGTTTGATAGTGCCAACGGAGTCCTACAATCTGCCATCAGGAACCGGGGCTGGTGACTTTTGTTTCTCAAGGAAAGGGCCGTTGATTATGTTTGAGTGCCTGTGGCCCGGAGTGGCCAGCTGGCTCCTGAAAATCCGCGATAGGCAGGATGCCTCCCAGACCCAAGCTGGCGCCAGTGCCAACTCGGGCTGGTTTGATAGTGCCAACGGAATCCCACAATCTGCCATCAAGGACCAGGGCTGGTGATTTTTATTTCTCAGGGAAAGGCCCTTTGTTTATATTTGGGGGCCTTTGTCCCGGAGTTGCTGGCTGGCTCCTGAAAATCCGCGATAGGCAGGATGCCTCCCACACCCAAGCTGGCACCAGTCCCAAGTCGGACTGGTTTGAAAGTGCCAACGGAGTCCTACACTCTGTCCTCAGGAACCGGGGCTGGCGACTTTTATTTCACATGGAAAGGGCCGTTGTTTATATTTGGGTGCCTGTGGCCCGGAGTGGCCGGCTGGCTCCTGAAAATCCGCGATAGGCAGGATGCCTCCCAGACCCAAGCTGGCACCAGTGCCAACTCGGGCTGGTTTGACAGTGCCAACGGAGTCCTACAATCATCCATCAGGAACCGGGGCTCGTGACTTTTGATTCAGAGGGAAAGGCTCATTGTTTATGTTTGGGGACACGAGGACCGGTGGCTGGCTGGCTCCTGAAAATCAACGATACGCAGGATGCCTCCCAGACCCAAGCTAGCACCAGTGCCAACTTGTGTTGGTTTGATAGTGCCAACGGAGTCCTACAATCTGCCATCTGAAACTGGGTCTAGTCACTTTTATTTCCCAGGGAACGTGCCGTTTTTTATGTTCCGGGGCCGGTGGCCCCAAGAGGCCAGCTGGCTCCTGAAAATCCGCGATATGCAGGATGCCTCCCAGACCCAAGCTGGCACCAGTGCCAACTTGGGCTGGTTTTATAGTGCCAACGGAGTCCTACAATCTGCCATCAAGGACCGGGGCTGGTGACTTTTATTTCACAGGGAAAGGGCCGTTTTTATATTTGGGTGCCTGTGGCAAACAGTGGCCGTCTGGCTCCAGAAAATCTGCGATACGCAGGATGCCTCCCAGACCCAAGCTGGCACCAGTGCCAAGTCAGGATGGTTTAATAGTGCCAGCGGAGTCCTACAATCTTCCATCAGGAACCGGGGCTGGTGACTTTTGATTCCCAGGGAAATTTCTGGAGTTTTTTTGGGGGCCTCTGGCCGGCTTGCTCCTGAAAATCTGCAATACTCAGGATGCCTCCCAGACCCAAGCTGGCACCAGTGCCAACTCAGACTGGCTTGATATTGCCAACGGAGTCCTACAATCTGCCATCAGTAACCGAGGCTGGTTACTTTTATTTCCCAGGGAAAGGGCCATTGTGTATATTCGGGGGCCAGTGGCCCGGAGTCTCCTGCTAGCTCCTGAAAATCCGCGATAGGCAGGATGCCTCCCAGACCCAATCTGGCACCAGTGCCAACTTGGGCTGGTTTGATAGTGCCAAAGGAGTCGTACAATCTGCCATCAGGAACTAGGGCAGGAGACTTGTGTTTCCAGGGAATGGGCCGTTTTTTATATTTTGGAGCATGTGGACCGCAGTGGCCGTCTGGCTCCTGATAATCCGCGATAGGCAGGATGCCTCCCAGACCCAAGCTGGCCCCAGTGCCAACTCGGGCTGGTTTGATAGTGCCAACGGAGTCCTACAATCTGTCATCAGGAACCGGGGCTGGTGGCTTATGTTTCTCAGGGCATCGGTAGGTGTTTTTAACTTGGGTCCTGTGGCCCTGAGTGGCCGGCTGGCTCTGGACAATCCGCGATACGCAAGATTCCTCCCAGACCCATGCTTCCAGTTGTGCCAACTCGTGCTGGTTTGGTAGTGTCAACGGAGTCCTACAATCTGCCATCGTTTCCTCAGTCAGGTGGGTTTTGTTTTAGAGGGAAGGGCCAGTTTTTTTGTTTGGGCACTGTAGTTAGATGGGGCCGGCTGGCTCCTGAAAATCCGCTATACACAGGATGCCTCCCTGACCCAAGCTGGCACCTTTGCCAACTCGGGCTGGTTTGATAGTGCCAACGGAGTCCTACAACATACCAACAAGAACCGGGGCTGCTGGCTGTTTTTTCCCACGGAATGGGCCTGTGTTTTTTTTTGGGGGCCTGTGGCTTGGTGTTGCCAGCTGGCTCCTGAAAATCCGCGAGACGCAGTATGCCTCCCAGACCCTGGCTGGCACGATTGCCAACTTGGGGTTCTTTTGTAGTGCTAACGTAGTCCTACACTCTGCCATCATGTGCCAGGCGTAGTGAGTTTTGTTTCAGATGCAAGTGGCTGTTGTTTATGTTTGGGGGCAGGTGGTCCGGAATTGCCTGCTGGCTCCTGAAAATCCGCTATACGCAGGATGCCTCCCTGACCCAGGCTGGCACCTGTGCCAAGTCGGGCTGGTTTGGTAGCGTTAACGGAGTCCTACAAGCTGCCATCTTGTGTCCGGGCTGGTGAGTTTTGTTTCAGAGGGAAAGGGCCGATGTTTATGTTTGGTGTCTCTGGCCTAGAGTGGCCGGCTCAGTCCAGAAAATCCACAGTATGCAGGATGCCTGCCAGACCCCAGTTTGTACCAGTGCCAACTCATGCTGGTTTGATAGTGCCAATGGAGTCCTAGAATCTGCCATCTGGAACTGGGGCTGGTGACTTTTGTTTCACAGGGAAAGGGCCAGTTTTTATATTTGGGGGCCAATTGCCCTGTGCGACCAGGTGTCTCCTGAACTTCCGCTATACGCAGGATGCCTCCCAGACCCAAGCTGGCACCATTGCCAAATTGGCGTGGCTTGATTGGGCCATGTGTCTCATGCAGACTGCCTTCTGGGACCCGGGCCTGTGTGTTTGCTTTCCCATAGAAAGGGCCGAGGTTTGTGTTTGGGGGCCTTTGGCTGGGAGTGCCCGGCTGGCTCTAGAAATTGCAGATCAGGCAGGATTCTTCCCAGTCCCACGGTGGCACCAGTGGCAACTCAGGCTGCTTTGACAGTGCAGAGTGTCCCTCTCAATCTACCCTCAGGGTACGGGGCATGTGAATTTTCCTCCCCAGTGAAAATTGCCGAGGTTTGTGTTTGGGAGACTGTGGCCCAGCTTTTATGGGTGGCTCTTGAAATTCTGCAATACAGAGGATGCTTTCCAGACCCAGGCTGGCACCAATGCCAACTCAGGCTTGTTTGACAGTGCCAAGTGTCCCGTACAATCTGCCATCAGGGACCGGGGCAAGTGAGTTTTCCTGTCCAGCATAAATGGCCGAAGTTTGTGTTTGGGGGCCTGTGGCCGGGAGTGGCCGGCTGGCTCCTGAAATTCTGTAATCGGCAGGATGCTTCCCAGACCCAAGCTGTCACCAGTGGCAACTGGCCCTGGTTTGGCAGTTCCTTCAATCTGCCATCCGGAACCGGGGCTGGTGAGTTTTGTTTTTTTGGCAACAGGGCTCTAATTAAGGCAGAAATCTTCCCTGAGATGGAAAATTTAAACCCCCTTCCTCTGAACTTTTATAATTTTCCAATTATGGGGCTCTCAGGAAATGATATTAGAGCAGGAATTATTGTTCTTTATTAGGGAAGGAAAAAAATAAACCAAAAATGCAGTAATACAAAAGAACCCTGATGGAGTCAGAAAAGGCCCTTACCCCCTGTGTGTCAGGGTGGTGGCACAGTCCCATCTCTTGGGGGCTCAGCTCTCCTGCAGTGCCAGCTGTGGTTGTGGTGGAGCAGGGATCCTGCACAAGGGTGAAATTAGGAAAATGTCTTTTTAAGAAAAATTAGGGACCGAGAAAGGGCTTCACACTGGTCTGGTTGAGATGGGACAGTTCAGTGAAATTATCACTCATCTTCAGGCACAAGAGAGGTGAGAATCATGGCTCGGAACATCTACCTTGCAATTTTTGTTTCATTTTTTCTTTGAGCTTTGACAGAGGGAATTTCTTGATACTAAATGAGCTGTCTAGTCTCGTGTTTGAGGAGCTTTCTTAATTTAAGGGAGTTTCCTTTATTTCTTTTTGGTAAGGTGGTGTTGTGAGATATGTAACAAATAGCAGCCATTTGCTTCCTGCTTTAGAATGAGCAGAGGACAATATTTGCCATTCTGGAAAGAGGAACTATGCATGCGCCTCAAGATTAGACCTTTCTAAATGCTAAAAGCAGTAAACATCGTTTAAAAGACTCTTTTTGCAGTGTCATCACCATGTCTAGGTTTTTGTCAGTATTTGCAGGATTCCTCATGTAGAATGGGAACTTCTGCATTGAGTACAAGTTGCAGGAATAGCAAAAAAGCCACTTTTAAAGATGTTTTCTGTGTCACGTCTAGCTTGTAGCACAAGAAGAATAAATTGCATCTTGCTTGGGAAAGTGACATAAACCCAGGGTTTTGTTATGTCACAGCTGGATTATGGTGAGAGAGACAAGGATCCCTCACCTGAGCCATATAATTCCTCCTGGTGATATTGCTGTGGTTTCAGCTAGGGCATCAAATGTCACGGGGGGAGTAGCAGGAGAGAGAAAATGGTGATCCCTCACTGGAATCCTGGGGCAGAGCAGTGGATTATTGCAGAAAGGGATCTGTAAAGGGAAATGAGGTGAGCTGATGATGCTACACCTTGTCTGCAGTCCAGCTCTCCTCTCAGCCCATTCCCCCTTTTGCAATAATTACCTTATCATGGACACATCACTCCAGGTGCTTCTGACCCAGCATTGCCTGGGGTGGGGGTGAATAAATGGTTTTGTGGCTTGGCTGCAGATCTTAGCTCTGCCTAAGGAGCTTGAGAGCTGGCAGTGCCTTCTCAGAGGGTTTAATTGAGTGATCACACTGTGACACACAGACACTTCCTCAAAAGCCTCAGCAAAGGCTGGCTTGGAACTGCAGTTCTTTGTCATTCCCATTACACTGCTCCCATGTCTTCATTCACTGCTCCTCAAAGGTGACAGGGGATGCAGCTGCTGGGCTAGAAATTACAAGTTTCAGCAACAGGGGGGTAGGAGCAAGGGGGAGGAAGAAATCAGTCATACAGATGGAATGATAATTCACTGTGTCAAGACACATAAATAAAAATCTCTGTTAAAACTTTTAGGCAATTGTCAGGTCTTTCCAGACTAACAATAGTCAGCCCATTAATTTAATGAGTGTTATTTGACCCATAATATTAAATGAATGTGTTTCACTGTTTATTAATTAAACATTAGCTTGAGGAATGCCATTATTTTAGGTAGAAACACTCCATCTCTGTCTCCCTTGGTGTAGTGGTGAGTGCACTATCAAAGATCACAATCCCTCTGGTGTGAGGATCATTCTGCAGAGTTCCCAGAATAACTCAGGGTCTGTTTGTGCCCCTGTGTCCAGCCTGGGTGCAGATGTTGTCTCAGCTGTGTAGCTCTGGCTGCTGCAGGTTTCAGCAGGAAAAGTCTGCTGTGACAGCCTGGCACCGTGACCTGTTGAACCAGGTCCATAGAAAGCTCCTCTGTTTGCAGTGTCACTGTGTTATTTGTCATTTTGTTTGATAATTTTTCATTAGTATGCTCGGCCTAAGAATGTGCTAATGGAATTTGATAAAAATGTAAAGCTGGGAGGAATTGCTAACACAGAGTGTGTTATCCAGGAAGAGATGGATAGGCTTGCAGACTGAAATAAAAGTGAATTAATGTTAGTAATACTGAGGAAAAGGTCATGCTTCTAAGAACTAACTGGAATTCAACTGCTGAGCAGAGATTTATCAGAGAAGAAAGATAGGGACATAATATGTCCAGTGGTCCACCTGACCACTGGGTGACTGTAAAGCCACCAGGAAGGTACAAAAATATAAAAGAGAAATACAGTCTTTGGACACATAAGGTGAATTGTTAAAACAGAAGAGTAATTGCCTTGCAAGGCATTAGTGAGTCCTGGCTGGAATAGTCACATTGTTCAGTTCTATTCACATTTCTTGCAAAGCTGATAGAGGGAGAAGATGAGCACCTTTTACAGAGGGTTTAGAGCAGGATTTATGGCAGCTTCAGGAAGCTCCACTCCAAATTCAGCTGGTTTAAGACAGGTTTTTGTTATACCCTCTACAATACGTGCTTTTAGTAATTTGCCTCCAAGAAAGATGTAATTAAATTGATAGAAGTGGAATGTAACTCTGAGTCTATTAGTAGAAAGGCCTTTTTGTGAGGGGATGCTACCAGAGTGACCTAAGGGAATGGATGAGATGTTTTTTTTGTATGGTTTATTTTGGAAAGGAAAAATAACTGCTAACACCAAAAAATATTGATGAAGAGGAACAACAACAAAAAGGAGATAAGTTGTTTGTAAATAAATAGAATTTAAATAAGGTCAGTTCTGCTTGTGTGAGAGAAATTCTTGAACAGCTTCAAAAATCCCATTAGTGACAAAGATACACATTTCAAATAGAGCTGAACCTGGCTTTGAATCAGGTTAAATTAAAAAACTGTTTGTGATTGCAGGTGCCGTGTTGTGATGTGACAGGAGTTAATTTCCATTCCTAAATTCCTCTGGAATAAGTTTTTGATGAATCCACAGATGTCTTCCATTGAACAGCAGTTCTGCACACAAATTGTCTCCTTTGCTGCGCAGGCTGAGCTCTGTTCAATAAAAACTGCTCTCCTCCACCTTCCCTCAGCCAGGGTCATGGCTGGGCACTCCTCCTCCTGCTCCTGGGAGCCTGTGAGAGCTGGGGATGTCCTCTAGAAGTGATGATTAACACCAATATAAAGGAAGATCTATTCTCCTGGAGACAGAGTTATAGCTAGGTGTCAGTCTGGAATTTGTGAGGAGACTATTAAGGGCTTCTCAACCTAGTACAGTGGTGACAATATTGGGACATAAAGTTATGACAAAGATTTTTGTCTTACAACATGGTTAAACAGCCTTCAGAGTCTAATATGAGCTTATTAACTTTGTGTCTGTAGTTTGACCTATGGCAGTGTGTATGTGTCTTAAAATGTTTCAGTTGCTTTAAACGATAAATTGGTTAAGTTGCTATAAATGATGAATTTCTCTCTATTGCCGGCAGTGGATTTTATGCAGTTTTTCATAGCAGTTGACTATGTATCTCCCTGGTGTTGGACACTGACCTGAGCTGAGCTCAGTGTAACCCTTGAGTGGCAGAGAACTCATTGAGGTTTGTGCTTCAGGGCAGCTTTGGCTGCTGGAAGTCAGCCCAGCAGACTGTCCCTAGTGAGAAGGATCTGGACAAACTTCCTTTATCCCACTCCACATGGAACTTCAGGCCTTTAGTGTGTTGCTTCTACCACTGTGGAACTGAACTCTTTTCAAAGAATATCCTGGGAATTGTGTCTGGCTTGGAAAGCTTCTGGTTGCATTGCTCGTCATCAACAAATTAAAAATTAGTAAAAATAGAAACATATTTTCCCAGTTCTCTTTTGGTGTGTTTCCTGGATTTTTACCCAAAATTCCTGAATTTTACTGTTTTAATTTATGCCTGGTTTTGCCTTCTGATATGCATGAGAGGTGAATAGTCTCAGTGTGAAAGACAGTTCTCTTCAGTTCTGCTCCCTCAAGCCATCAGAACAAATTGATGTCAGTTACCTCAAAAGCCAATTAATCCCACTCCTGTTTTGTTGGATCAATACTAATGCATTTTTCCTGTAATTTTCAGGTTTTGACATCGCTGGATGCCAGCAAAGCTGAGGTAGGAAATTCTGTCTTATACTTGTGGAATGTTAAATAGCTCTCTGTGCTTCTGATAGAGGGGCCAGCTTGCTTACAATCTTGGGGTGAAAGTTTAAGTTACTTCAGGAGGGCATTTGTGCTGTTTCTAGTGCTTAATGAGCCAATCTTTGGAAATCTGGTAATGACATAACAATATTTAACCTCATAAAGCCCTTCTAGGAAAGTTTTGCCATTGTGCATGTCTCTCTGAAGGTTTCCATGGCATCAAAACCACACAATTCAGAGGTTTGTTCAGTGTTTGTTTTATTTCCCACCCACAGGAGGTGCAAACCGACCTTGCCCTGTGCCCTTCCCTTTTTCTCCTTTGATATAAGTGGGGTGTAACTCTATGAGTAGAAAGAGCTTTTTGTGAGGGGATGCTCCCAGAGTGACCCAAGGGAATGGATGGCATGGCTCATTTTGGATGGTTTATTTTGGCTCCTCAGCCAAGCAGGCTTGTTGTACCTGCTGCAGAGGTGGTTCTGGGCTTGGCACATGTTCTGTCCACCTCCACATGAGCTGCTTTGCCTCACTCTTCTTGTACCACATGCCATGAGCTGCTGGAACAGGCTGGAACATGGAAGAGCAGCTGGATTTTGTGCTGAGTTCCCATTGAGTTCTGGAGAGCCATCAGCAGCGTTGTGTGTTAGATGCTTGACATTTCTGTGGGTTAACTTGGTCCTTTTGGACTCACATTTATTTTGTCAGCTTTCCTCTTGATATGTGAGTGTTTCTGAATGGTCTGGAGGCATTCTTAGAGGTGAAAATATCCTGATTATTGGAGTATATTTGGAGTAACTGACTGCTAAAGAGAAGTGGCAGTCCTTTGTGAGCACAAAGGTGTTCAAATGCATTTTCCTCTCCTCAACAAGTCACTGCACTTGTAATGACTGGCAGATATTTTAATTTGGTGCACAGTGCCTGAGTAATTTATTTGTAACATGAGTTGGAAGCTCAGAGTGTTCCTTATGAAACCCTTCTTGGACTCACAGTAGGGAATTTGTGGTGTGCTCCAAAGCCAATGTTTAACTGTGACAAAATGTGTAGGTGACTCTAACTGCTGGATAAATTTTTAATATGAACCTTTGGTAAATTAAATTGCATTATTAAAGAGAATAGATAAACTGTGCTAGTTACTTCAAAGAACATGAGTTCACTTGCATACTGCAAAAGAATGAGATCATTCATTTTTATTTAGATTGAGACTGTAATATCAGTGTTCAATTTAGCTGGTCTGATTCAATTGCATACTTGGCTTGTCTCAGGGAGTTTCAGCAGTAGGATTTGTATCTGTTTTTTCACTGTTGCACTGTTCAAATATTTGGTGCTGTTCTATCAAGAGCCCACTAATAGTCATTTTCAGTTTCTTGTTTTGTAATGGGATTTTGGGGGCTGAGATTTGTCACTGGGTGGGTACTGCTATTGACTCTACTGCCTTTTATACAATCTGTTTTCTTATTTATGTGTCAAATGTTCTCATGTACGTTTTTCTCTCGCGTGTGTAAAATTCTGGGAATATTACAAGTTTCTGTGTTGGCCAGTTAAATTGCTTTGTTTGTTTGAACTCTATTGATTCCAAAACCTTGAGTTAACACATTTGGTTGTTTTTTAAGAGCTCACCAGCTGAGGTTTGTGCCCCAGCCTGTGGGGCTGCTGACTTTGTAGGCACAAATCTGTGTGTGAGAGGTTATGGTTGGATGCTGTTTCTCCCATTCATGAAAGTGCTCAGAAGGATTGCCAAAGTTCCCAATACAGGGCAAATCCTAACTGGAGGTAGAGGGTAATGAAATATTTTCCTTAATCAGGGCATTAATGTTGTTGGGAAGTAGTCTGAGTTCAGTGGAGTAACTCACATAAAATAGCAAATAAGAAGATAACAGACATGCAGAACTGGTTGATTGATTTTCAACTTGAGGGAAATGATTCCTTTGACATAATGGCAAACTTCCCCAAATTTCTTCCTGGAAGCCACATGGTCACAGCACCTACAGTTCTGGTGGGGTTTGAGGCCTCACATACCTGTGGGGATGACAGGACACACAGGACATTTCCTCAGCTTTGAGAACAGTGACCCTGAGTTTTGCCTGATTTGATTTTGCTTAACCTTTGTGTCTTCATGAACAGTTCTGAGAAAGAGACAACCCCAGATCCCTGTGTTCTGGCTTACCTTTGTGCCTGGTCTTGTCTCATTAGGGCTTCTCTGTTGTTTGGTGCCAGAGTGCTTGTGGGGAAGCTCTCTGCTCTGCTTTTGAATAAAAAAACACTTGGGTTTGTTTTCTAAAATCTTTTATCAGAGCCTCTACTCTGCTCTTGAACTGTTGATCTGAGTAGTCTTGAAATTTGTTTATTCCTTTTTCTTTGTTCTTAGGTGACACTGCTGTGTTCCCTTACTAAATTTTGTATGAAGTCTGGATGAAAACTCAGTGTGTTTGTGCAGCTACTGAATGTTTTAGGAAGGTACAAACCAGCTGGGTTTTTTCTAAATGCTGGTTGCCACATAGCGCTACAGAGATGAGAACATCTAGAGGAAGCTGTCAAGTGATCCCAGGACCTTCCTTCCATCATTTAACACGAAGGGACAACAAATAGTGACAGAGTCAAAGCTGTAGGCAGCAAAGCCTTCCAAAAATAATTGCCAAATCTGCCCACAACGTGTCTGTTAGGGTCATAGTCTTGTAAATATGCAAGTTAGAGGCATCTTAAAAAGGAATAACTTATGCATAGGTAGTCAAACACAAAGATTTTATCACAGCTTACCCTGGTTTCTTGTTCAAACCCAGATTATTTTTTTTTTATTCTTGCTCAAACCCATATTAACAAATTCTGCAAATACAATTAAAATATGGGCCTGAGATCAGTCCCAAATACACTGTACACTGTAGCAATTCCCATAACACACAATAAAATAAATTTTCATGTAATTTGCTGGAACAACAGTCAGAGGAATGTATTCTTTCCATTCTGCTAACTTTATCTATTACAAGTATATGGTATCTAGTCCTTTTATTGTTTTTTGTATGTACATTTTTCCCCATGAAAAGATGTCTCATTCAGCAAACTATTTGACTTTCCAGAATATTCTTCCTTCTAATTAGCAGGGAGAATAAATGATCTTTATGTTAGGCAAATCATGATTTCTTTTCCTTTTTCTGAAACAAATGGTGTTACCAAAATAGAACAGAGAAAGCTTGTTGTGATTCCTCTTTTCCTCTGCAATATTTGAATAAATGATACAGTGAAGTTCAAGGCCTTCTTGTGAGAAGTGAGAGGTCATGCCTGATTGAAATACAAGTTCAGCATAACTGTGTGTTAGCTCTCTGCCTGCTTTAATGGGAGGAATATCAAGGCAGCCTATTTTTTACTCTCATAAAGAAAAGGGTGCCAATATGTCTCAGTAAAATGGAATCAAAATCAGCTCAAAGCCCAAGGAGGTTATTAAATCACAGTTTACAGGAAACCTTGGAATAATAAGGAGAATATGGCTCTAATGATAGCAAAAGTGTGGCTGGTTTATCCAATGATCCAGCAGGCCCTTGATGACCAGGAAATGTCACTGTTAAGCTCCCCCATGTCCCTGATGTGGCAGGAATGGGTCAGGCTGGGGAGCAGCATGCTCAGAAAAGGGCAGCACATGGATTCCCTTCTTCCACCCTCTGCTGTTCCCTGGGATTCTCCAGAGGAGAATCCACTGTCAGGACAGGCAATTTCACTTGTTTTGATTTGTACAATGTGTATGAAAACCCTGTCTGTGGGCAGGAAATGTATTTGCATGAGTGATGTGAGTGCTGCACGTGCAAGGTGTCCATGGCAGATTTGGCCTAAAAGCCACCATGGAGTGGTATGAGGGAGCTGGGGGTACTCAGCCTGGAGAAAAGGAGATTCAGAGGTCACACTATCACTCTCTACAGGTCCTGAAAGGTGGTTGTAGTCAGGTGGGGTTGGGCTTCTTCTCCAGGCAGCACTGACAGAAGCAGAGGACACGGCCTCAAGGGAAATACACGTTGGATGTATAGGCTGGTTAATATAGGTTGGATATTAGGAAGAAGTTTTTTACACAAAGGGTGAGAAAGTTCTGGAATGGCTGTCCAGGGAGGTGGTGGAGTCACCATCCCTGGGTGTGTTTAACAAAGCCTGGATGTGGCACTGGGTGCCAGGGTTTAGTTGAGGTGCTGTGGCTGGGGTGGACTTGATGATCTTTGAGGTCTCTTCCAACCTGGTGATTCTGTGATTTCTGTGAAGGGTTTGTGCTGGCTGATATTATTGCTGCTTGCCTTGCACTGCTCCTGGGGGCCCCCAGCCCATCAGGCTGCGCTGCACACGCTGCCCAGTGTCTGACACACTCTGGAGGTGATGCAGAACGAGAGAAATGAAGGAATCTCGTGGTGAGGCAGCAGCAGAGCTGGGGTCTCACTGCCAGCAGGACCATACCTGCATCTGCGGCCTGCTCCTGATGCCAAGGTGAACTAATTCCTTTTGGAAAAGGAGTCAGTGAGATGTGTGTGTAAACAGATAGCAGAGCCTGCTCAGGAAATATGCCTCTACCAATATTGTCCTACAGTGGCTGCTTTGATGCTTTGCAGTGTGCTCTGTTCCTGCTAGACTTATAATTCTTTCTGCTAGCTCATGAGGAATTTTTAAATCCTGTTGGCTGGCTGATTGATTTCTATGGGAAAACTATGATATCAGTGGGAACTTTATCTGGGGAGAGATGAATGCTTGGCTGGATGCTGTCAGGGTAAATTGCAGGTGCTGTATTAAAACCCCACAGCAGATAAAAACATGTCACTCAGCTCCCTCCCCTCCCTGCCCTACTTTATTCTCCCCAGCACACTTAACATGCAAGGACCTCGTGTGCCATCACTGCAGGGGATGTGTGTGCTCAGGACAGGAGACATTTCCATTTCTATTTTCAGGTTGTTTTTCAGGATGAGTGAGTGGATTACAGCCTCTCCCCGTTCTGGTGCATCAATACTTTGCATCAGCCGCAGCTTTTGCTTGAAGCTGTGCATTGTTAATCTTATCCAGCTCTGTATTCCCTCTTCCCTCCAAGTGGATTGAGGCATGGAGTGATCAATCATGATGACTAATAAAGAATTGGCTATTAGTATTTTTGTAAAGTTCCTATCTTTAGGATCCTTAGCAAGAAAACACTTGCTTTTAAAGAAAACTACATATCTGTAGGGGTATTGCATAAAGCTTTCCTTATAGTCACAATTTTGATAATTTAAATCTCTGTATTTTGTAGTGGGACTTCAGAATTTATCAAAAGGATAATTATTGCAATAAGATTGTAATTTTTGCTTGGTCTGTTGAAATCACTTTAGATTTGGCTAAATCAAGCTGTCACAAATTGTGTATAAATAGGTACCACTACTTTTCCTTAAAAAGATAATTGCAATGGTGCCATAATTCTGCATAATATACCTAAGAATATTTATAATTTCAAGTGTAAAATCAAGACGTATAAATGAAAAGTATTTTTAATTTTCAAGCTTTTAGAACTGAACGGTTGTAACTGTGCAGAAGTTGGGATTTTGATGTTGTGCCTTCAGTTATTTCCACTAAAAAGTGTTTTTCAATCATGCAAGCTGATTAAGGGTCTGAGTTCCCAGTGAAAGGTGTCTCTGGGTAACTCAGTGTCCCTTATACATCCTGCTGAGCACCTTCTGTGTCTTCAGATCCCCAATAAAGCCTTGATTGGTGGTGATGGGAGCTCCCAGCTGGAGCAATTATCCTGACAAGTTAATATGGACATTGCAAACGTGGCAGGAAGGAGATTCATGGCACTGTGTGCCTGGAGGGTGACCCTGGGATGTGCCTGGGGTGCAGCCCCCCCTGAACAAATACCTGCCTTCATCAGGATTTGATGGATTCCCCTCCAACTTTTATTACCAAAGGCAGAATCCTGTCTTCCTTTTAAAATTTTGAGGTTTAACCATATGAGCTACATATAGATATAAAATAACTACACAAAATGGATGGAGAAGAATTATACAAAGTTTTCATCCATTTTTAACTTGAGCATGAATTTCTAGGATTGTGCTCCTTCCCTCTGAAATCCTGTGCAGTAATTTTAAGCTGTGCAGTGTGAGAGACAGTCTTGCTGTAGCTGCTACTGTAAAACCTAATTTGCTGCATAAAATATGAGAGCTATAGTGAAATATGAGCCTGGAGAGCAACTCTTTTGATCTTGAGTAGTCAAAAGGTTGGCATGTATAATGGTATGAAAATAAATGATGTCAAAACTGTAGGATATAATTTATGGTTTGGGGACTACTTTACTCATGGAAGCAGAAGCTTCTACCACTGGAAAGCAAGTAGTAGTTCAACAAAAGATAATGAATGGAAATTACAAACTTTCATGAACCCCCAGATAGATTGAATTGTGCAATTCATCAGTTTAAACACAACCAGTTGTCTAATTTACTGTGCTTGTATATTATTAAATAGAGCATTTATAATATATATATGATTGGAAATTGAGCCTTCATTTTGTATTTCTTTAAATAAGTACTAGGCTTTAATTGTCATCCTGTTTGGCAAGGACTTGGACACATAAATTATCTTTAAACTATAAACTATCTCAGGTCAAGTGACAAAAGCTTGGGTCATGTAGGCTTTTAAAAAGGAGCTTTTTGAGGTGTCCCAGCACAGCCTGAAGAGGGCCCAGGTGTGTCATGGTGCTCCTAGGACAGGGATCACAGAAAAAGGGCAGAATAGTTGTTGACTGAAATCTTTATGGCTATGATACCATGCAGGTTCTCTGTTGCCTACACAAGCTTTAGACTTGGGATATTTTTTTAATATATGTATGAAAAATGGTCCATGGACTAATTCAGTTACCTCCATTTGCTTCATTCAGAGTTTCACAACCTTCCCCAATAAAGACTCTATCTCTGCAAACTGTCTTTTAACTGGGCTTGAGGTTTGGGGGGTTTGGTTCCTTGGTTTTGTTTTGTTTTGGCTTTTTTTTTTGGTTAGTTTGGTTTAGTTTTTTAGATTTTTTTCTTGTTTTTTTAATTTTGTTTTGTTGCTTTTTTCTTATTTGTTGATTTTGGTTTTGGTTTTTTGGGGCTTTTTTTTTGTGTGGTTGGTTCTTTTGAGCCTCTATCTTTCTTTTGAGGTCTGCTTTGTGAAGTTTCTCTTTGTCCTTCTGTCACCCAAAGGCTGCCCAGTCCCTTTGGTGGCCCCAAGGCTGTTCATGGACAGGGGGGACACAAGGCTGGCGTTGTGTTGGGTGTCACTGCCCTCTGCAGAGTGAGCTCCTGCAGGTGAAATGTTGTACCCAGAGCTCCCCAGGCTGATGTGGCTGTTTGGATTCAACCACTGAGCCTGAATCTGGAATTCACCCCTAGGATGTAAAGATTGCATCCCCACCAGCAACCCCCCACCCTGCCCAAATCTGTGTGGACAGGACTCCTAGGAGAATTCTGAAGAAATTGAGATTTAATAATGACAGCTGTGGGCCATCCGGCATGCCTTTTCTGTGGGTGTAGCTATAAACACACACATTTCATGGACCTGTGTCTCCAGAATGTGTTTCAGTAAAGTGCATCAGGAATTTGATGGTGACAGAAGTGAATATAAGCTTGTCTCACTAAAGGCTTGGTATTGACTTGAAAGTGCACTTTGTTTATTGATTCTGTTTCTTACTTCCCTTCCACATCCTCTTGCTGAATGCTGTGAATTTTCAGTGCCTGTGGGAGAAGCTGGATGTGTTTTGATGAAGGTTTTAAAACTGCTGTATTAATCACACTTCTGTCAGTCCTCAGTTGTGGATTTCAGGAGTATCACACTGTCACAGCTCTAGATGGGCCATATTGATCTTGATTATTAAACCAGCTAAAGGAAGCTTGATTTCTGAGGGAAAACTTAATATTCTCAAAGCCCAAATGTCTCCTTAATATTTATAGGTGAAGAAAGTTGATCAAATACCTTTGTTCTCTGATTATTACAGTGAGCAGCAACACTTAGTTCAGATTCTCATCACAGTGATGTGATGTAGTAATATATAAATTCCTGTGTATGTGTTTTCAATCATGGGAATATGCAGAGGTAACTTTTTTCTTCTATCTTGCCAAGGCAGGAAGATAAATAGGTAAAAGTGTGTATGTGTTTAAGCAATAAAGTTGGTTTAATGGTTCTGGGGGAAAAATTTCCTGTGGTACACAGAGTAGTGACTTGATTGAACAGGACAGAATCATGCAGTTCAATTAATGTGCAAATATGTGTTCACTGAACTTTCATTCCATTTATCACATGGACATGGAAATAGGGTCATTTTTTATCTCTGTATTATGTATATGACATCTTAGTTTGCTTGTTGCATGCTGCTATGGGGAAAATAGCAATGTGGCACACCAGAGGCAAAAAGAATTGGAGATAAATTCCTCAGCTGTCACAAACATATTTAAGTAGATCTTTGTTTGAAGATAAATCTCTTCCTTCTGCCAGGACTAACATTCAGAAGTCCTTTGCATGCTCTTCCCATTAAAATTGAATGTATTCCTTGGCTGTGTGCTGGGAAAAATCATGGGCAACAATTGTCATGTTTATGAAGTACATGGTTAACAAAAGAAGTGCACTTACAGAAAAACATCAAAAGGAAGTTTTAACTGAAAGTACATTAATATTCACCATTAGCTGTTTAAAATAAGGAGCTACATATTTCAAAGTAACTTTTTTTCTGATTCTTACCAAGGTTTTCTTTCATCCTCAGGCCTAGTGAAATTTGTTTGGGGACTGTTCTCGTTCCTTTGACTAATTATTGTAAATCAGGTGAGCAGGAGTACAGGTGGTTATGCAGTTCTTACACTGAAAACCTATACTGGAAATTCTCTTAGTAAAAAGTAGAGTGAATAAACTTCTGCCTTTTATTTTATTTCTATAATTGGTGAAAAAAAAAGTTTTCACAAAAATTTAGAGTAGCCAGGGCAAAAGATGAAATTTCTTAAGTACAATGTGAATTAGTGTGATAAAAATTCCCTTCTTAAGAGCATGTAAGAATACTGGAAGGTGGTAAAGAATTTCATTGTTCAGTTTCACTGACAGTGTAAAGACAAGACCTTTTGGCTGACATGGGCAGCTGTAAAAATTAAAGAGTAGCTGAATTCCACATGGAATTGTAGCATTTGCAGGCAAGGCTTATAACCTTTAAACAAAGCACAGGCCAAATTCTCTGCCAGGGAAATTGGCAGAGCTTCATAAACTTTAATGGAGCTGGGCCTTAATGGAACTGTGCCAGGATTGAGGAGCAGTGAACGTGATCTCAATTTAGGTACGAGGTGGCAGAAGCTGAGGGAGAGAAAGAGGAGTTTAAATTGTTAATAATCAGTCCCCACAGGTCACTTTTAAATAGGAAAAGGTCTCAGCCTGGGAACTGCAGTGTCTGGTCAAAACCAGATGTCTTTCCATCCGATACTTAACACCTTTAATTTGTATGTGAAAATGCAGGAAAGATTGGATTTCTTATTAATTAAACCTTGTACTGCTGCTTAACATTGTGCCCAAAATGAGCAAAAGAGATATTTTGGGAAAAGTTTCTGAATGGAATGTGAGAAGTTTGGAGCAAACAAACCATAAACTCCATGGCAGGACAAAGGGAAATGTTTCCATCAGTACAAACACATTGATGCAGCACTTAGAGAGCATGAAGGGTTTATGTTTAGGGGAAATAATGTATTTATAAAATAGATGTTCATAGGCAACATCTATTCACAGATAAAGCAATTGTGAGGCAAGCAGCATTTTGGGTTGGGACTTCACCAGGAAGATGTGGAAGGGTGCTGCTGCCCTTTTCCATTGTACCTTTAAAAACCAATTTTCTTAGCAGCAACACTCACTGCAAAGGTAAATATCCGGAATTATGAGGGGGTGTTTGGAGGCAGCGTGTGTTTGGTTCATTCTTTTAACTGCAGTACTAAAATATTTTGCTTTCCCATTAATGTTTAACAGCCACCAAACATGTTTAGGAAACGTGTTCTGTACAAACCCAGGGAGGGTTTGAGGTGATTTAAAACTGCTGTGGTTTCTTGGAGAAATGTTCATTTTGCAGTAATAGGGAGGAGAAAAATCAGCATTGTTCTCAGTCTCCTGCTTTGCATAAGCTGGGGAAGGTGCACAGCAGTACCTGCACTGGTGTAGTTGCTTTAGGGGGGGAAAGGGGAAAAGTGCTGCCCAGCACTGCAGAGGAGAAAATAGAGGAGCAGACCTGGGAGAGACTCTGGAGTGCTGGAGGAAAGGTGGAACTGTGGGGTACTGGGTGAAACAGAGCCTTTCTCCTCCCCAGTAATGGCAACTGGGCAGAACGATCAACAAGGCATAGCCAAAATATTTCCTTTTCTTGAGTTTTCTCAGAGGTCATAATTAAACCAAGTCTTGTAGGGGAAGCCCCCTTTGCTTAGGGAAGATCTGCATTTTCCACCTTAGGAAATGGCAGAGGCAGCCTGGGGTGTATAGTTGCTTGTTAAGGCGCCTTTTTCCCCAGCAGTTCCACATTTCTCTGCAACTAAAACCTGATTTCAGTTTCTGGTCTGATAAAGAGTTTTCAATTACTTGTAGTGTGGAAGTGGTTTATTCACTTTATAATGAATTATTATATGATTAATTATTTGCTGAATTACTAAAGTGTTCTAACTAAAGGACATTGTCTGTTGGATAGCAGTTTATGATTTTGGGACTAGGCTAAAGTCTTCAGAATCATCTTCACAGGGTTTCTATAACAGAGTAACTCCCAGCAGTTGGTTTGAAAATTGCTCTCCTTGCTGTATCTCATTTCCTTCTTCCTTAGTGCCCTTTGTTCCCAAAGGACACAGTGAATGTCCTGAGTAGGATTTGAAGAATTCAGAGTAGATCCAAACCATCTAGAGGAGCTCAAAGAGTTCAATCTTTTAAATTCTATTACATTTTTATGCAGACTTTACATTCTTACACTTCAAACATAGTGCAAGAATTTCTTTCCTGCTCTGGATTCAGTGAATGTCTTTTGCTGTAACTTCTCTGGGGAGGCAAAGCAGCTCCCAGCTGAACAGCTCTTCACATTCAGCAGGACCTCTGAAAACATGAAACTGAAAACAGCACCGTGTTTGAGCTCTAGATGATTTATTCTGACAAATAACACAAGGGCATCTCCAGATAAACACAGATGATTACATGTTGGTAAAGCCACCGATTGTCAGGAGACCAGAATAATGTTCTAGGAGGAAATATCTGTGGTGTTTAATGAATTTTGAAGCATCACTACAAAACCTCTGTTACAAAACTGCATTTTAAATCAATACTGAGAGTGTGCTGAATTGATAAAATCAGTGTTCAAGTGCTGAGCTGTGTTCATCACTTTAGTTTGTCTTGCATGGACTTGAGAATTCAATTGAATATTGGTTGTACTTTTCAGAAAAGAAGCCCAAGAGCAGCTTAAGGCCTAGACTTAAATAAATAGAAAGCTGAACCAAATAGGCAGAGTAATTTAAACCTGTTTTTGTTAAGCTTTTGATAAATACTTTATTAAATGTAATACAGATAATATGCTCCATTATGCTTCTGCTCAGGACAGGGTTTTAGGAGAGATCCTCCAGAAGGAGAAGAGTTAATGGCAGTGACAAATATTCCTGATTGTGGCTATAACTATCAGAAATTTTGGTTTATGGCTCTTTACTTAACGCTTTAAATGCTAAATTAAAGAAGCCATTGAGAGTAGTGAAATGTGTTTTTTCTAGTAATTATAAGAGCATTATGGCAGAGAGAACGTGACAGTTTAGAAACCATAGGAGCCATTAATTCATCTGCCTCTCCCAGTGAATTCCTTATCACCCCCAGCCAGTGTCACTCTGCCACAAGGAGCAGGTGCCTTCTCCTCAGCTTCTAGGTCAAAAAATTGCATCTCAAATATCTCCAGCCTCTTCGTCTCCTGAGCAGGAATGATGATATGGAAAACTGAAGTGTTTGGTTTATGTCACCCAACACTTAAAACCAAAAACAAACAAACAAACCAGTCCCCCAAACAAAACAAATTAAAAAATTCCTCTTACCTTTTACAGAATGACGTAAAGTGAAGACATATGATTGCATTTTGATTAAAAGTAATTACAAGTAACCTTAATTAGCTCCTGATCCCATGAGTTTAGGGGAATGCTCTATTTAAAATGAACTAATGTAAAACATTTTAGTACTTCCATAATAAACAGGAGTGTTTTTTCCTTCATGCTCTCCTCATGTTCAAAAGTAAAGAGCTCTCAAACATTAAATCAAGTCAAAAATGCCTGGAAGAACACTGGAACCATTAGGAACCTCATTGCCATCATTCCCATAACTGGTTTGAAACATGGCATTTTCATGGATAGGTAACCATTTACTTTCTACATGAGTTGCTGTGATAAGAATTTATTACAGGACCTCAGGGAAATGTTGTTACATCTATTAAAAAAAAGTTACCATTAATTTTGTAGAATGAGAACATCGATTTAATTTGGCCTCCTTTAATTGATGTTAGGCAGCTTGGGAACGGATGTCCTCACTTTGTAAATGCACTTAATCACTTCTTGCTACAAAACCTTGAACATAATTTTTCCAATCAGAGCTGACAGTTGTAGGGTTAAAGCTCAACACTAATAAATTCACAGGGACTAGATACTGTACTACCTGCTATCCTTCTTCAAAACACTGGCACTGCAAAGCAAGTCTGAATCATTTTAATTAGATAATCTCACTATGCGTTCTTTTTCTAAATAAATTTTATTTGCTCCTGTTAGCACAGTAATTCAATTTGCTGGTGTTTGTCTTCTTGGGGAAAAAAAAATTCCTCGTGTGCTTGTAGGGCTGCCAGCTGGTGCACAGTGCAGAACAGAGGGGTTGGGATTTGGTGGCACTTTGGGTGGCATTTCTGAGGGCACAGGGCCTCTAGCAGCCTTTGGACAAAGGCACTGGCAGGTAAAGGTCAGGCAGCTCAAAAAAGCAAATACCAACATGCCCAGGTTAATGGTGGCACTGTCAGGGAATTGCATGGAGAGAATTTCTTTAAAAATATTGAGTCTCTTTCTTCTCATTGTGGTCATTCTCCAACATTCTCTGTTTTGCTTGGAGAATAAGAGATTTGTGTGGGGGGTGTTTTCATGACTTATTTCTGATGTTTTATCAGTGCTGCAATCATAGTTGTCCCTGGAGATCATGGCCCAGGTAAGAATGAGCTGTTGCTTGGGGGAAGAAATAAGAAATAAGAACTCCAGAAGTCCTTTTCCCCCAGAATACCACTTTGCACTGAAGTGATTTCCCTCTCATCATTAGTCTTGTTTACAATTTCCTTGGCACCTGGGAGGAGCAGCTGGAAAAGAGGGCAGAAAAATCTTTTGACATGGAAAATCTCAAGTAGTTAAAAATCAAGATTTCTTTTGTTTTTGTTTTTGGGGTTTTTTTCCATCACCAGTAGAGTGGTGAAAAAATTCTGTGGCAGCTTTTCGGGCTATTTTCAGGTTTTCCACCTTTTTTCTATACTACTGATGAAGAAAAGCTCTGGTTATCCATCCTGGATAAGCCTCTGCTGCTTCAGCTCAGTTTCTCAAACACAGTTGTTGGGTTTTTCTCCTTGAGTCTCTGTGGGATTTCCCCTGTGGAAGAAGAAAGTAATCTCTCAAGTCACTGTGACTTTCCATGTGTATTTCAGTAGTGTTTTTAGATTCCAGAAATTGGGGTATGGCTGATCCACGCCTCTCCTGAGCTGGCAGTGGGAGCTCATCAAAATGCCAAGCTCAATTCTTCCCTCAGTTCTCACAAAAAAACGAGGTGGGTAGATTAGAGGAAATTTGTGGAAAGCAAAAACATGTTTAATAATTCAAAATTGGATGAATGAGTAACTAAGCAGCCTTGAAGGTGAGGCCTTTCAAAGACAGAACAACAGAAGCTGACCATGTACTTGAGCTGCTCTATGGACTTCCTTTTTCATTTAGGCTTTAGAAACATTTTTTTTATCTAAGGTCAAAATTAGTTGGGTTTTCAGGTCAGTGACTTGAAGCCTGCTCTGTAAACAAATAGCAGAGAAAGGCTTCTAGTTGTACATTATCTTTTAGAACTGTTTGGTTTTTTAGTCAAATCATATTTTTTCATAAAAAAAATGCAAATTTTGAATTCTTCTGCCTTAAAACAAGTTCTTTCAGCTCTATAAATGAGAATAAGCAGCTTTATTCCCTGAGTGATCAGAGCACATCTCAGGTAAATGCATTAGTAGGCACTTTTAAATTATGAATGTAAAATACTAAATAGATGAAAGCACTATGAAAACTGTTTTGGCTTACTACATAATTAGGGTGTGTTTTATCTTTACACCATTCAGATTTTCATTCAAACTTTTGAACATATTGACCACTGCCAAATTTATCACTCTTCTTTTCCCCATTTGCTTTTCACACGTAACTTGGAATGTTCTCACTTGTCAAGGGCTGCAGATAAGCTCTTCTGATGAGTGAAGGAATGAGGCAGATGATGCTTTAAATGCATAGATATTTTCCTTTCAAAGAGGAGGATTAGGGGAGGACTTTTCATTCAAATCCTGTTGATCCAGAGCAGGGAGTGTGGTGTTGATAACTGATGAGTTGAGGGCGGGTGTTCAGTTTTCTCTGGAATATTCCAACTTTTGAAGGTCTCAGAAGCTGAGAGGTGAAGTGGGACGTAATTCTTTGTGCTATGCATGTGGTTAAAAGCAGCAGATGTTTATGATCCCTCATTTGATGGAACTTCTGATGGGATGGAGGAGATTTCCCCTGCACAGGGCACATCCTCGTGTCACACGTACATAGCTCATCCGCATCACCCCTTCACACCAGGCACAATCTGCTTTTTAGCAGTTCCCTAACTAGGCTAGCTCATTTCCAGCAAAAATCCAAACGATGAAGTTTGTTTTGGTCTGTTTTGCTCCCAATGTATTTAAAAGAATAGTCTGTGAGGAATAGATCATCTGCTGGGCTCTGTCTGGGAATAATCCAGCTCCTACATGGCAATGTGAGAACCAAACATCTCTTTAAGGCCTGGTGTATCCATAAACACATCTTTTCAGTAATTAACTGATTTTGACCTCTTGTATCAACTTCCCCGTGCCAGTGAGGGAACACTGTAAATTTTAATACAAATATATTGTTGCTTGAAAAGACAGGGTGTTTTTAACATTGTAAAATTGAGATCATTGCTCTGCCATGCTCACCTGAAGTATCTGCTTTTCATGGTGTTCAGAGGCAACTTACCCTATTGTGTATTGCTTATCTCAAAAATCAGCTTTAAGTGCATTCCTGTATTGATCTGATTTAATACAGGACTGTACTGGGATATCATCACTATACACTCTATCCTGAGGGTTTTATTTAATTGGCTTTGCAAAGTCTGCATTTGTCTGGGCTGACCTTTCTATTTTTATTCTAAATATTTATCTTTGTAGTCAGTTCCCTGCACTGACCATTTCACTGATGAAACTGAGGACAGCTTGCAATCCTGTTGTTGACATTTGTATTTAACCTCTGACTTTTCAAAGGAAATTCATTCAGTGGCTATACGGCTTCCAGTAGTTCATTTTACTTTTCTTAATCATACAGCAAGGCCACCTCTCCTAGATCCACAGCCAACTGCTTAGTGCAGTTTTTAATGAGCTACAACACCTTTGGGGAAGCTAATCTCGAGGGTTGGCTTCAGGCACAAGCAAGCCAGGTAATTTCAAGGGCTGTAAACTGATGAGGGCAGCAAAATCCCAGTTTTAGACAAGCCAGAACTTTGCTGGTGCTGCCTGCCTTGGGCTCCCTCATCCTGCAGTGATGGCAAAGCTCCCTGTCCTCATGGAGAGGCTTGGGCACTGCAGTGGGACATGGCTCATCCAGCCCTGTCCCTTCTGCTCCTGAGCTGTGTCCTTGAGAGGACAGGAGGCTGCAGGGACAATCCATCCCTCCTGAGGTGGTGCAGGGCATGCTGGCAGAAGCTGGTGTCAGCCCACATGTCCCATCCTGCTCCGCTTTCCCAGCTCAGCTGGGCAGATGCTTGTCTCTCACATGGGCAGTCACAGGGAAAGGCACAGGCAACAGGATTGTGATATTTCCCAGAGACAGACAGCATTCCCCAGCTTTCCTGGGGGAGAAACATGTTTGATGAAGCCAGTCTGCCAAAGGTGTGAGATAGAATTTGTCTCTGTTGAGGTGAAATTTTGAAATGCATTTTGGTCTGTTCCACAAAAGCCTGATGATTCTATTCCTGTTCCAGGCAAAGCTGGGTTCAGGTGTCATCTCTAAGCTGCAAGTGAGTTTGTGCCACCCCCTGTCCCCTCCTGGAAAGTGTCACAGTTCTTAATCACCCCAGATTAACGCTGGGGTTCATAATCACTCCCCTGATTAACACTGGACCCCTTTGTCAGGAGTAAAGAGGAAAAGCCCCTGGAGGTTCCCTCCAGGTCTGAGCCAGGTTCTGCCCCAGCTGTGAGGAGCTGCCCCAATCCACCCCACCGTCACCAGGCAGTGCTGCTCTGGGCCAGCTCAGGTGGGAAATGCAATATTTTTACATCTTTCCCTTTAAACACCCTGCTCTGGTGCCTGTGGCTGCCCCAAAACACAGGGCTTGGAGCAGCTCCTAGCAGAACTTGCAAATGTAGCTCCTTTTTAGCTCAGAAATCTGGGGCTTGAGGTTTCAATTCCCACTTCTTAGATCCTGGCTATCCCTGTGGAGTCCCTGAAGAGTGATTTTCCTGGAGTTCTTCCCTTAGCTCTCTGAAGCAGAGGGGAAGACAGCTGGGTTCTCTGCTTTAATTAGACTGAGGATGCTGCTCATAAAAGAGTGGAAAAGAGAGCAGAAATCAGCCAGCCTCTTAGTGGAAATGCTGCATGCATAATGCTGGGAGGGAATGGGTATAGTTAAATCTGAATAGTTAAACAAGCCAAAGAGTTGTCAGTTGGTTTTTTCCCCCCTCTTTGCAAATTTCCCTGGTAACAGCCAGGCAAGTTGGTGATTCAGAACATGGTTCCATTTATTTGGTCAAAAAATTATAAGAGTCGTAAATATTTCAGAGGAATCTGTGTTAAGTTTCCTCTGCTATGACTCATAAGGATTTGGATTATTATGATGAAAACATTTGTAAAGTTATTGTGCTTCTTTTCATCAAGAAAGGTTCACTTGTGAATCCCTGCTAGGACTGTATTTCCCACTGCTTATCTTTATTTCTCCAGGGTTTAAAGTGTTAGTCACCATATCAGGGCACTAAAACAGTGCCTGCTGCTGGGGTGACAGCATGGAAAATGAATGCCAATATTCACATCATGTATGGACTGACAAATTAGCATCAGGCAGCTCTTGGCAGAAATAGAAATTTCACCAAAAAAAAAAAAAGAAAGAAAAGAAAGTTAAGCAAGTAGCTTAATATCTATATCATTCACAATGTAATACAACTTCTGGATGATTGAGGGGGTGGACATATATATAAATAAAAAAAAGGAAGATGCATTAATCAAATATTAACCCCAACATTTCTTTCTGCAAATAAATACAAAAATATTATTTTCAAACTTGTGGGAAAATTCTAGAATGAAGCTCTACTACTCATGAAATGGGTACCATACAGAGGAGCAGCAGAACAAGCCCAGGTTAGAGAACCCAGCACCCTTTTTCAGCTGGTGTTTAAAGTCTGGTTCGGGGTGGGGGATAGTAAAATAAATCCTGCCTGCTGAGGTATAATATTGCTGCTGCTAATGAAGAGATAGGACTACTTTAGGGCTAAGAAGGATTTATTACTAAAAGGAACATCAGTCTCAGAGAGTGTGAGATCTATGAGAGCAAGCAGTTGGCCACAGCTGGAGAGTGGTCACAAGTTCTTTGTTACAAGGTAATATATAATTTTCTAGTTTAATGGACAGTTGCTACAAGGTTTATTTTGCTTTTCTGACCTATCACCTTTTCTTAGTTCTGCTGCACTGCAGATACTTTCACCTAATGGGCTATTATCACACTTACACACAAATGCTTCTGTTATAACTTCTAAACTCTTTGCTTATTCTACATAACCACACCTCTACACTATAAACCCTTCACCATCTTCTCAATGCAGTTTCTCACTTACCTAAGGCATATTCTTACTTACAACCATAGAAACACAAGTTTATGACTTTTCTGCTTGGTGTCTGCATATTTTATATTTACACCAATCCAAGCTTCTTCTAAGATTGAAGATCAAACCCTCTTGTGTCTGTGGAAGTTTGTTTTTCTAATTCCCACACTGAGGGAAGTGCTATATAATTATAACCCACTATTATAATTATTAATATTAATATAATTAATATTATTGATTAGCATTTTTCTGCTTTGTGTGCAGTGCTCTGTGGAGGCCTCTTTCCCCTGAGTCACTGAACTCAGCCTCGTAGCAGACAATATTTAGATATTTGTGTTTGATATGTTTTGTAAATGTTCATGAATCTACAAAGGCCAAGAAGTTGAACAGCAAGCAGGCACTTGTGGAAGGAATACCCTAATAAGCAACTAAAGTATTTATTTTTCTTCTAGTTATATTGCCTCCTATGATACAACAAGTGAAGTGAACAAAAAATAAACTGTTGATATTCAAAAATCAGTGTTTTATTCAGTAAATGTTTCTATAATCCACAGCTAGTTAAAATTCAATTTAAAATTCACCACAGGATTTTTGCTTCAGTGTTCTCAATTTTAAAGTTATTTTTAACTACTATAAAAAGCCCAGTGAAGTCTTTTGGGAATAATTTAATCCTTAAAGCTTCTCTAAACCCAGAGCCAAGAGAGAAGCACCCTGTGAGCAGGAAGGGGCTGCTTGTAGAACTCTGCATCCTCAATAGACACTGCACTTCCATGGCTGCTCCACCTGAAAATCATGGCCAGGCAATATTGCTGTGTAGAGGGCAGGAAAAAGACTTTTGTTGAGATACTTCTAGAACAATGAGTTATAGAATTATATGTGTTATATTAGAATATGTGTCTGTGTGCCTGAAGATTTTAGCTTTTAGATGTTTCAGATGCTGCAGTGCATTAGTGCATAACTCTGAACACCAAGGTATTGTATTTGCTGGGATGAAGACAGGAATGATGCATCTGACTCCATGTTGTCAGAAGGTTAATTTATTACTTTATAATACTGTATTATATTAAAGAATACAATACTACACTAAAGAATACAGAAGGATACTTACAGAAGGCTAAAAAGATAATAATGAAAACTCCTGACTCTTTCCAGAGTCCTGACACAGTCCTGGCCCTGATTGGCCAAAGAATGGAAACAACTCACAGCAGAATCCAATGCAACAATCACCTGTGGTATTGTGGGTAAACAATCTCCAAACACATTCCACATGAGCACAACACAGGAGAAGCAAATGAGATAAGAATTGTTTTCCTTTTCTCTGAGGCTTCTCAGGAGAAAAATCCTGGGTGAAGGGATGGTTTTAGAGAATGTGAATGCCACACCAAGGCATCATGTATATATAAATATAGATCTAAAAATACAATATAATTGTTCTGCCTCACCAAATTCTTCCCTTTGGAGTTCATTGCACCAGCACCCCCAGCCCTGATCCCTGGGAGGACACAGAGTGCCAGCCCTTCCCTGGGCCATGCTGGGCCAGTTCTGCCAGGGCTTGTTCCTCTCCCCCAGCCCACTCTAGGGACACTCTGGGCTCTACAGACCCACTCCTTCAATTCCTGAATGCTTCATTATTCTACCCACCTGTATTTATTACTCAAAGAAACATCAGGCTAATGTAATGTAATTAAGGTACAAGGGACTTCTTTGGGAAGCATCCCAGCAGAAATGGGCATGGATATCTGGTTGTAGCTGCAGCTAATCCCAGGTCTGCCTTTGCAGAGCCTGGCAGAGGCTCCCACAAGGTCACTGCTCTTCTGCCTCTCCTCACTTGCTCAGTTCATCAGGAATCTGTGCAGAACTGGATTCTATTGTGAATTCCTTTGCACAGCAAGGAACAAGTCCACTTTGAAAATCTATGACAGGCCCTGTTTTAATGCTAATGAAATATCTTTGGGAAATTCACTTAAATTTTAATTGTTTGCAGGATCACCTGGCAATCTCTATTCCTCATAGGGATATAAATGGAGGCTGAGCAAAAAATGAGAAGTGTTCACAATAATACAGTTCTGGGTGCAGCAGGTGGATAGATTTTTTTGCCACAATAAGAAGAAAAGCTGTTGTATAAAACAGCAGGATGTAGGGTTAAGTGGATATGTTAAAGATGAGGTCATTCAGACAAAGTGACAAAATGTATAAAAGTGACTGCCTTCTCTCAGCCTCTTGTCACCCAGATTTGCACAGATAATTCTGACGGAGATCTGATACTTTCAGAATGAGCTGACTTCAGCTGGTCTTCAGATCAAAGCCAGTAAAGCTACAACTGTTGGGATTTATCAAGGAAATCTACACAGGAGACAAACAAATTTTTAATTTCCTTTATAATGGCTATAAATTTAGGAATTGCTTGAGTTCTGTAATTACTGGATTTCCTTTGCTGTCATGTCAGTTCTGTGGTGAGATGGCAGAGCTATACCTGCTTTTATTTATTTAATTAAGTAAATATCTGCAGCTGTAAAAACAAATAGGTTTTTTTTCCAGACTTTTTTCTTTTCAGAAAAGGCACTTATAATTGTAAAATATGCAGTACTTGAGCATTTTTCCTCAATTGTGAGCACTTTCCATTCTCTTTTTGAAAGCTTTTCCTGGGGACAATCCTGTGTTACAAATAGCCTTGAAAAATAAATAAACAATGCATCCTTTTGTTAGGAGTATGTGCATCTTATCCATCTGTCCTCCTCTTGTATTCCTTCTGTGGTTATTATTCTACAAAGTCAATTCTTCCAGAGAATCTATTTGATTCCTTTTTTTTTCCTTGTAAGAAGCTTACAGGACAAAAAAAGCAATAGAAATTCACCTCAGTATTGTTCTTGAGGAGGTATTTTCCCTTACTACCTTGAACAAGCTTCTTGTATGAAAAATGAAATAGAAGGAAAACAGAAAACCAACTGCCTTTTATCCCTCTCATTTAATGGAGCTGAGTTCTCCTCGAGAGTGCCTTGGAGTATTTAACCAACTCCTGATGCAGTAATTACAGCTGCTGCCTGGCCTGGTGCTGCAGGTGAGTTTGTGAAGGGGTAATTTAAATTAAAAAAAAAGGTGAATTTCTCCATGTTCAAGGTGCCAGAAGTGAGGGATGGCAGAGGAACAGGAGCAGCTTTGAGACCCACCAGTGTCACCACTGGCCTGGCCACCTGCCCACCTGCCCACCTGCCCTTGTCCTCAGGGCAGGTTAAAATGCCAATGGCAATTTAAAAGAGGCAGGAAGGGGAAAGCAGAGGGGGTTTTGGAAAGGCTCACTGATCAGTCCTGTTAATCATGGGCAGTATTTCACATCTGGCTGGGGTGGCCCTACAGCATCTCTGCTGCTGCTGCTGTCCCGTGGTTGATGATGAGCTCCAGGGTCATAGGGGTGCCTTTGGATCCTCTGCAAACCCTCTGGAATTCTCCTTTCACTCTGCAGCACTGCGTAAGGGCACAGATTTCCTGACAGAGCAAGCACTTGATGTAAAAACCATCGCGGCTGTCTATAAACTAAAGAACTAGTGCCACTGCTGTTAAGCCTGGAAAATGCTGTGGCTTTTGCTTTGTTTTCTGGGTTTATTTTCTCAGAAATGTTCTGACAAAATGTTGGTGACTTTTAGAAATTGATATGACTCTCTGGAACAGATACCAATAAATATTTAAAAGAATCCCATTGTTATTTTGAGGAGAAGGCTGTTATTAGAAAGCCTAGACAACAAGCATTTTTGTAACAAAACATTGCTGGAAAATGTAATATTAAAAATATCTCTGCTTGCTATGCTTTAAAATTCTACTGGTGACAAATTGAGACAGTTTACCAATATCTCAGTTACAAAGAATCAGAATAGAACATCAGGTGGGAAGGAAGCCCCCCAAAAGGGAACCCCAACAGTGACTCTAAATACTGATCCAGCAGAAGGAGCCCAGCTCTGTTCATCCTCATTCTGAGCTAGTATTCACAGGGTATAAAACTGAGTAATTTATTCTGTTTCCTCTAATAAACAGATACTGTCTTTTTTATGGAATGTAACTTTACAGTTTCTGAAGAGGTTTCATGAGTGAAAAATTCATTGCTATTTAGTGTCCGATTGCATCCAGCTTTAGAGTCTAATGCCTCCTATTCACATTGCTGAGCAACCATCCTGCATCCTGTGCAGTGCAAAGTTGATTCAGGCAATTTTCCCTATAGATTTGTGCATATGTCACCTTTGGGCAAAAGATGAGCTAATAGAATTGAAATGAATGTAATTGGCAGAAGGTCAACCAGGGAGCTGTACATGTCTAGAGCTTCCAGAAAAGGCAGAGTTGTTTCATGTTGGCATATGACTTGATTAGTATGCAGGTAAGGTGATTGTGCCTCAACAGAATAATTGGATCATTGAAATATCTGCAAACCCTGGTGTATCTACAAAGCCTGAGCAGTGATTAGATCCTGCCTGTTCATCGCAGCAAGCCTTGAAATTCTTCCCACTGTGAAAAACTAATTTTCTGTGGGAATTTATTAAATAAGAAATCTGCATGCCACTTTACCTTGTAAGCATTACGGGCAGAATACAAAGATTTCCTTTGACTTTGATGTATGCACTTCACGGATGCTTTTATACCATTGTTTTGTTACTTCTCTGCATTCAGCAGAAATTCCAGTATCTCTTTCTTCCCTGGCTTTCTGGAGAGAGCTGCATCTCCACCCCATGATAAAGCAGCCTTCATTTAAAGCAAAGGGAAGGAGGGGAAAGGTGGGCTGTGGAAAAAAAGAGGCACAATTGGAACATGCCAGTACACCTCAGTTGTTGTGTTCTGAAAACAGCCACAACAAATAGTCACAAGTTGTTGCTTTTCAATCTTCATGTTTCTGTGCTGTAATTGGTTTCTGCTGCACCAGCGAACAGATTTTATTGTGTCATCTGGGTTTTTGGTTTTAAAACCAGGGAATGCTAGTCTCTGCTAATTGGGAACAACAGGTATTACAGGGTAGGATACCTGTGCTGCCCAGCAAACTTTAAAACAAAAAAAGAGTTGGGGAAGATGAAACAGGAAATCCTTATAAATATGATTGTCTGGCAAACGATTTTAAGAATGTAGAAACTATAAGCAAGATTGAAATGAAAGCAAGCTTTGAGATACCTCAGTTACTGAATAACTGGAAAACAATGGTGTGGCTGGCTGAAGGTAATCCCCTTTTGATGAAACAACACCCTCTGCTTGCAGACAGCTCCAAGGGTCAGAGCAGGCCCTACAGCTTGGCAGAAGGGGCCCGAAGAGGAGTTTATAGGGTTTAAAATATAACACAGTATGGTAATGTAATGATTCTTATAGGCTGTATGTAGTATGTAAATGCTATAGGATTTGTATCTTGTACTAGATTGGTTAGTGAGAATTAGAATATTCAGCACAGAAGAAGATTTATTGTGCTGTAATGGGAACCTTGCTCTCTCTTTTCCTCTCTTTACTCTTCATTGCTCTCTCATCCTCTTTACCACACTTCTGCTTTTCTCTTTCCCACTCTCTTTACTTCTCCTTACTGCTCTGAGCTGTGGCTGGCAGCTCCCAGCAGGGCCCTGCACC
This sequence comes from Camarhynchus parvulus, assembly GCF_901933205.1. Classification (NCBI taxonomy): domain Eukaryota; kingdom Metazoa; phylum Chordata; class Aves; order Passeriformes; family Thraupidae; genus Camarhynchus; species Camarhynchus parvulus. The sequence continues at coordinate 16,423,923 of NC_044584.1, read as the reverse complement.
CAGGCCCTTTGCAATAAACCACAAGTTCCCAGCCCTGGCTTCAGAGATCTCTCATCTCCATCCATCCCAACCCTCTTACCCCTTGTCGCTCCTACAAGAGAGGAATGAACGTGTGTTTCCTAGAAGGTTTGCAATGTTTATTTCCACCCTACAGAGAAGGGTGGAATAAACATTGCCTCTGAAGGGCAAATATCAAGGCCTTTTGTGCTGCCAGAGTGAACTCCTACCTTGGAGGTGTCTCAGACCCAACACCTTTCCAGCAACAGGGTGGAGCTGCAGCTCCTCTTCTCCTCCCTGCTGATGGTCCCCAGGCTGCTTGTAGTGGAACAGAATAGCCCCAACATCTGCCTCCTCCACTCTATTTTTGTGGTTTTAAGTGCTTGGCTACCCCAGGAGCCAGTCTAGAGTCACAAACAGCATCACTTAAGCTCCAGTGTAGCAGAGCCACTGTGGCAGATAATCACCTAAAAAGAGTAAATCCTCCTGGGTTAAGGAAAAGAGTTGTATGCAGAGCTAAATGAATAATTCATAGGAAATAATTTTTTTTTCCACTTGCAGAATGGCTTGAGATTCTCTCAGCTATGTATTAATTATTCAGATGTTTCTGAGAAATGTTTTCTGTAAACTTTATTGTACAGATTGGAACTTTGAGCTTGATTCTTGCAATGAATGATTTAGAATGCTGCACTGCATGGACTTCCCAGACCTTAATTGGTTGGGTACACAAGCACCTACGTGAATATATTTGGTAAAGATTCAAAACCTGTTTTCAATAACATCACTGTCTAATGAAACTTAAAACCTTCCTCTTCACGAGCTGTGATTCTGTAGCAAAACACAACAGCTTTAATTTTTTATGAAAGTGAGCATCCAGCACATGGCTGAAAGTAATTCACTTGGAAACTGAAATGGATCTGTAAATACTTTTTCTGCATAATTTACACAGTTCCACTTGTGTGATACTAATAACTACTTATTAGCCTTGAATTTATACTACTCAGTAGGGGAATATTTCTTTGTTCCTTCTCTTAAAAGTTGTAATTATCTCTCCATTGCTGCCTATCAGTATCCAAGGGCTTTGAGGATGGTACATTAGAACCTCATATTTGTGTAATGTGGCCCAATCTTGCCATAACAAAAATCCCAGACTGTTCCATAAACAAAGTCATTCTGCTAGATTTTCCTCCTTTGTGCAAAAGAGACAAAATGTATGGTTGTCTTGATATCTTCATATTAGGATGCCAGTGTGTGTGAGAGAAAAATACCTGTATTTCTCACACATTCTAGTGATAGCAATAAAAATACACCAGAAAAAAAATTCTGATGTATTTTCAGTATTTTTGCTGGCTGCTTTGAGGCCATTTAGAGGAAATGTTTATCAGATCAACATCTCAAGTAGTGCCATGCCATGAACTCAGAGACCTGGTTACTGGAAATGGGTGGATAAGTTCTTGAAACACAATTTGACACACATTTAATGACTTACAGAAGTGGTAGAAATGTATTATTGGTGTCCTTGCTGAGTCCCACTCAGGGAGGTACCTTGAGCTTGCTTTGCCACAGTAATTACACTTTGCTCACCTTGCTCTATTGCTTCTCTAATTTCAATCAGATAAAATTAATCAGCAGTTTCCTGTAAAGGCTGTTCTCTGCTGATTCTGCAGTGCCTGAGGTCTGTGGTCTGCCACAAATGCTGAGTTCCAGGGAGGGCTGGGATCACACCTGGGGAGGGACCAGGCAGTGCAAAAGTCCAGTGAAATTCCTGCTCCTTCCTTCTGCCCTCCTGGAACCTGTGCCCTGTTTTTTCCTCTAGTCTGGAATTCCTGGCCTTTATCTCTGATGCAGATTTTTCCCAAATGCTCTTGGGAAAACTGCCTGCAGGATGAGCACAGGATTTCTCTGACCTGGAATGCCTTCACAGGGCTCCAGGAGGTTTGCTGAGCAAAACCTGCCCTGCCTAAATCTGTGCTGGCTCCCCTTAACCACACTGGCTTCTCTCAAAGGCTTTATTTTTCTCCTTCAGCTGAATTTATTTCAACTTGGAATGTGTGTGGAGTCTACATGGGGATGGCAAATACTCCCACAGCCATTCATTGTGTGAACATTGTGATGTGTGGGCTTCTGCTTGAGGGAATCAAAAAAAAAAAAACCTCTCCAGCCTAGAAAAGGGCGACTTAGGGAGTTTATGGCAAAAATCTGCAACACCTGAGTGGAAGTGTGAGCAGTAACAGACCATGAGAGTTCATTGTCTCTTCCCTTGCAAGGGCGAGGACACTCCAAAGGAAATTGCTGTAGTGGCTTCAGAACAAAAGGAGCTGCTGATTAACGCAACCTCTAATTAAGGCATGGAATTTCTTCCTGTCAGATTTTATGGTTGATAAAGTTTACCTGGATTAAAAGTGAGACTGGACAAATTCATGCAAAGAGAAATCTGTCAAGGTCAGTTAAATGTCAGGGCTCTGAAATGTGAGGAAGGCCTGGGGCTGCAAATAACAAGGAATTATCAGTAAATGTTAGCCCTGCCCTGGCACTGCTGCCTTGTGCCACCAGGCTGTGCATTCACTGAGTGTGACCTTCCCTAACACTTCTCTGAGCCCACTGAGTTCTAACTGAGAGCTTCCTGACCATCTAAACCTGCAAGCATTTCCATCTGTCTGTGGAGCAATGGAGATTTTTGGAATCTAGTTCTCACAAGAATAGACATTTAAGGTGTTAGCTGAAATTCACTGCTGGGTTTAGTGCTGAGCACTTTTGCATCGTTTGAAGGAATCTGGACACCCTGTGCATTGATTGCAGATTGTTTGAAGTTACTCTAGAAAATGCAAATGACTCCATTTTATCTCTGTCTTGAGTTTAGATTTCGTGATTGGTTGGGTTTTCTTCCACTTAATTAAAAGTTTATTTTTCAGAGCTGTAGATTTTTTTTTTTGCTGAACGATTTCCCCTCATCCTCCTCCCAAGGGACAGAATTATCTAGATCAAGGTTGAAGGAAACATTAATTAAACTTAGCAATAAAATAAAGTCTACAAAGACAGTGTTTTGAATTCCTTGTCGATAAATCTCCTTATATAACTTTAAAAATGTCCTTAAATTTCATCACTAAGTGTAGCATTATAAGGCAGAGCATGTTTGCAGTGTCAGAGTGTGCCTGCCAGGATATCAAAATCTGAAAATAAAGGAGCATAATCATCTTCTTTCTGCTTCCTTGAACTTTCAAGTCAGTGCAGCAATTTAAATATGGGCTTTTTTTTCCTGGGCTCTTACAAAAACGTGTTACAATTGGTTTTATCTTTATTGTTTAAAAAATTATTATCAGGAGATAGAGGTTGGGGAGTCGGCATCAGATCACCAGAGCTGACCTGGCAGCAGAATTAACATTCTCTCAGAGTGGGGAGAGAGGGAGGGAACAAAAGAGACTCTCCAGTGTGGATAATATATTCAGTTTTACTGGTTTTAAAACCCTGAATCAGAAAGAGAAGTGGTAAACAAAGAAAATAAGCAAAACACCATGTACTGCTCTCTGAAAGTGAAATAGTTGGAATATTTAAATAAACAATCAGTTTGGGCTCTGCAGTGGCATTGATTAGAACTGGCCATCCTCGAGCTGAGAGAAGATTGCACAAGCTGGGTTTTTTAAGGTGTTTTATAAAAGCAGTTGATTTGAATGGACAATTCATGAAATTAAGGACGTGCCCAAGCAATTTATCACAGTATGATGTGGAGCTTCAGCTGTCCTGGCAACCTGGCATTTCTCATTCTCCATAGCCACTGAATACCAGAGCTCCTAAGTCAACTGCTAAGTCCCAGTTCCCTAAAATGGGAAATAATAACATAGAGAGAATTATCAATGTGCTATTAGAATAGCAACACCACCTTCCTCACCTGGAATTCTTTCTTTGCCCTTGTGGTGCAGGAAGGTGCTCCCAGAGCTGGGTTGGCCAGAAATGTTCCTGAGAGATGAGCTCTGAGCCTGGTGCCTGGTGCCAGGGGTGAGCAAGGGCAGGAATCCTCCAGCTCTGCCTTGCTGGGTGGATCCCAGGGCACACAACATGGAAAACCATTTTTCCTGCTGTCAGTGGACACTGAGTGCGGTGTGAGACAGTTTCTGACTGACCACAGAAACATTTTGGTTGGGAAAACCTCTAAAACCGAGTCCAACCAAACCCCACCTTGGCACACCCTGAGCAGTGGAGAAGCCAGCCCTGCTCACTCTGGCAGAGCAGAGAAATGGGTAAAACTCAGTCCTCAAATGTTTTGGTACAACAAATGCAGTCGTGGCAATCAGGATTTGCTCTCTGCCAGGCAGAACTGCAGCTGGCTCCAGCAGGGGATGGTGCTGATCCCCAGCAGAGGATGGTGCCCCCTCCCCAGAGAGGGTTTAATTTGAAAGAAAATAGAAATGTTTGAGTGGTTATTTTTCTACTCTTTTGCTTGTGGAATAAGGTAGCCTGGTAACTTACTCTGTTTCAGCATTCAAGGTCTATAGAACAATTTTAAAGATTTGGCCCAATCATTTTTTTTAATTAAACACTTTAGAAGTTCAGGGAGACTGAATAGCAAGCTGGAAAGAGCAGAGGTTTTAAAATGAGCTGACAATTATTCATGGGTCATCCCTTCTCAGATTTCATTTAATCAAAGACCCAATAAAAGAACACATTGTAAGGTGGTTCATTTTTTATAATTTCTTTAACTTTTTAATCTCATTTTTAAAATTATAAGAGTCATTAAGAGACTAATTTTGAGATTCCCTCCAGAGTTTTCTTAATCAGGCAGATTTTATTCTGTCTGTGATAGCCATGCATTGCAAGTCACTGAGGAAAGCAGTTAAATCCTTGTCCAAGTACACACCTCTGGCCACACCAGTGTTCAAATTTCATGCTGCAGAACTGAAGTCCATTGGAAAACTGGGGCTACAATGTAATATTTTTACTTTCCCTACATTGAATAAACTGAATATGTTAGGAAATTCTACTCTGAAATCACACAGTTTTGTTGAGATGTGGATTGTTTTAAATAATTTCTAGAATGCTGCAATGGATGAGATTTTAAGTTTTAGCTGTTGCTCTCTTTGTTCTGAAATAGAAGGGCAAAGCATTCTTTGTCATTCCTTTCAGGGGAAACATTGCCTGGCTGAATAACACAGCAACCACTGATTTATATGTCTATATCCACTGGAAAACTGTGGGGTTTGCCCACTTTTGATTTTCAAAGCTTTGCGAGTGATGAAGAAATTCAGGTTAAGGATATTGACTGAGCTATCAAGGCTTGAGCTTGCAATTCAGAATGTTATTGAGAAAGTTCCTTGCAATAATAGGGCCTGAATAGGACTTTAGCTGCTCTTTACATCATAATCCTCCCTGCTATTTCATGAAAACTCACTAGTTAACTTGATTTGGTAGTTTAGTATTCTGTATCAAATACTTTCATTTAATCCTTTAGCATGATTAATCTCAGTTTTGCAACTTACCAAGAATTACTAACTATTTGTAAAAAAAAAATCATTTAGATAATTAAAAGTGCTTATTGCCTGGCAGTTCTGTTATCTTCCCAACATCAGCAATGTTATATAATATACTGGTGCCACAGGATGCACAAAATTCTGTAAAATAGTATTAAATGGAATAGATTTTATACCCATCAAGAACACCAAGAAGGGGGCCCTGGCTCCTACAGAGTTCAGGCATTTGGTAAAATAACTTTTCACAGCATCAAAGTGCCTTGGTCAGTGCTAAGACCAGAAACCAGAGCCATAATTGTGATTAAATTGCATTCCTGCTGGAGAAGTGGCTCAAGATACACTTGAAAATTCTGTGTAGGTGCTAAATGGCACAACAAATAGAGAGTCCCTGGTCTGACTTTGGCTGAGATGTAAGTTGAAATTGTAACTGTTCAGCATTGAGCCTTTTCAAGTACTGTAGAGTCAAATTAAGAGACACAGAGTTGTTACAGCTGTGGCAAGTAAAACAACAAATGCCACCAGCATATGACTTTCTCATCTTGTTCTAAGTGAAGTTTGAAAATTTTAATGGACAACATAACCCCAGATTGATCTGACTTTCACTGGGATGTGGAACGTAAAAAAATAAAATCTGTTAAAACAAGATTACAGAGTCCTTGTGGCAGCTTCACAGCAATTCTGAGCTCAACACTCAAATTCCACATGCAAACATAACACATACAGGAAAATCACAGTGCATCTGGATGAACTGTCTGTAGTGCACCTGGAGAGATTTCAAAGAGAGGGAAATCAGTTCATTTTTCTGGGTAAGAAACTGGTTTTCAGATTGCTCAGCTCCCCACTGTTTCTCTGAGAGTGATGGAAATCTGCTCAATTTCTGTTGAAACCTCACTGGAAGCTGCTCAGTATTCCAGAGGGTTGTTTGGGCTGTCTTTAGCCTGGCCAGTTTATAGAACAGAAATGGAAATAACCTAAAATAGTTTTGCTCTTTGCACTGTGTTTGCCACTTTATGAATGTCCTCATCAATATTGAGGGGGGTCAGTTGGGAGGTTTGGAGACACAGACTCGGAGGATTCCCTTCCCTTCCCTTCCCTTCCCTTCCCTTCCCTTCCCTTCCCTTCCCTTCCCTTCCCTTCCCTTCCCTTCCCTTCCCTTCCCTCTTCATCAAAGTGCTGAATAAATCAGCCCCACTCTTGTAGGAATGTGCCCCCTGTTACAGGAGGGACCAAATTATCCTTTATCTCCTAAAAAAAGAAAAAAGCCCAGAAGTTTCTCTCCTCAATTAGGTAAAGACACCTCATAGGACCTAGGGGATTTCACCTCAAACTTAAGGATGGCCAATGGGACAGGAGCCAAAAAGTTCCACCTGAGCAATTTACTAGAAAAAGAAGAGAGCAAAGACACTAATTGCTTTTGTGGGGTGTTGTACCAGGGGCAAGAACCTCTTGCACCTGGCTTGGTTTTTCTCTGTAAAGAGTTTTGTTATTTTGCCTTTTAATAAAACTTTTATGTTTCCAACACTACCACAGAAGCCATCCTGCTGATTTTATGCCTTCTAAGGTAGCTGAGCTATCTCAGGTGTGATATAAATCTCCAAAAGCCATGAGACTTGGCTCGAGGAGACCATATATCACACTGGAGACCATATATCACACTCTCCCTTGCCCCAGTGGCTCCACAGAGTTCCTGGAGTGCAGAATTTTCTGCCTGGGACCATAACAGGCTCCAAGGTAAATTGAGAGCTGCTCCTTCCCTTGAAACTGCTGTGTCTGGGTCCTCGTGTTCTTCACAAACAATTGCACTTAAAACCATCTCTGGCAGATTTTGCTCTCTCCCAGAAATGAGTTTAAAAGGATTTTCAGTTTCTTGGTGCGGGTCTGAGGCAGAGCTGTGGTGGGTGAGGACAGAGCTGTGGTGCTGTGTGTGTCTTACTGTGCTCTGGGCCATTCCCCTGTCTCCTCTTGTACCAGTGTCCAAACTTTGGGTGAGCCCCCAGTTCTGGTGGAATTGACTCCATATGTAATTAATTATTAATTTAATTTCTCTAATAATGGCTGGAGTCAGTGACTGCCGATGTACTGACTGCACCTTTTGTGCTTTTTTGGGAATACTTACCCTATGCAGACATTCAAAGCCTTCATGTTCTTCATTCTTGATGTGGTGCCAGGATTCTCCTCTTGCTCTGGAATCTAATGGTGGTCTCTGTTAGGTGGCAGACTCACTCATTTCGTGACAAATTTTATTTTCTTATGAACATTTCAGGCATGGTTTTGATCTGAAAGCAAACCTAGGGTGTGCTGGTTGGTTCTGTGTGTTAGGGTGCAAAGCCACAGCTAATTAGCCATTCCCTTTACTCTCACAGAGACAGCATTTGGATCATTTGCTCTGATCCTTTCCTTAATGCTTAATAAATTCTTCAGTGTTACACTTTAATTCATTAACTTCACTTTTGAAAGGATCGACTCAGCTTTTTCAGGCCTGTGTGTGAACATGAAAGAATGGAGCCAAGAAGTTTGATTCTTTCAAGTTACAATCCCAGCTGCCTCCACGCTGCTCTGAGGATCATTATCCTGCTGTGGTTATTTAGGCACTTTATTGCCAGGATTCTTCCTAAGTGTGCAATTGGAAGCTCTGAGCTGTTGGTCTGAGCTGTGCTGGGCTCCTGGATTATTCTTGGTTGAGAGAATTTCACATTCTCTCAGTTTGGAGAATATCCTTGACTGAGCTAATGGTGTTCAAATGCTCTTTAAGCACTGAAATTGTAACTTTGTGCCTGTATTGTTTTTTTTTCTTTTTTTTTCTGAGTACATTGTTTAAGAAAGCCTCAATTTCTGAGGCTAAGAGAAGATCTGAGAATAAACATCCAGAGACGAAGTTGGGTCTTGGAAGTGCTGAGGAGTGTCAGGCAAATCCTTGGTGTTTGTTCTGCCAACAGTTAGTGTGTAGGAAAAGGGTTTTCCACAGCAGGAAAATGCTACAGTTCTCCCTAGGAATAGCTCTCAAAACTATTTGGGTTTAGTAGCTTCTCAGCCCTCTAGGTTTGTAATTTTGAAATGTTTATTTGCCTTAGTAAAATGTGCAGAGCAGCTGACTCCAGGAGATAACTCTTCCTTGGGAAGTAGCAGGAAAACAGTATTGGACCAGGCAAGGGGCTCCTGGAGTGATGAACTCCACAGAGCCAGGCAAGGACATCCTTGGTGAGGTCTCTGATCATCTGAACCAATCTACAGATCTGAAAAATGCTTTTTAAACACTCAGGAATTACTGGCAGTATTGTGTGAGGAAATAATCTTTAATCTTGTTGGATGGAACCTGCGGTGCTCTGTCATTATGATAAAATCCTGCAGGAGGGTAAAACACCATGAGCTGCCTTAATGCCTGCATGTATGGCATAGACACTTGAGCAACATGCAGATCTATATTTTTATTTCTATATATGTTTTATTGACCTGTTCTTCCAGCTCGTTAAACACATCTGTCACTTACTATCAGGAGCAAATGCAATGAAAGTCATTTGGAGGGGGAGAGGATTGGCTGTGTTAAATTTACCATGTGTTGTTTGCTTTCCTCTGTACAGAGGAGCTGTTTTATTGCAGACATTTGCCCAAACCCAGCCATCACTAAGTGAAGAGAGGAAGTGATGGAGGGGTGTAATCTGATAGAGCCAGTGGGAGAAAAAACCTTTTTCCAATGTTTCTGGATAATAATGGATATCCTCCTACCAAAAAAAAAAAAAGAAAGATCACCTGAGCTATCTTTATTTTCAAAGGCATTTTAATTTCCAGGCTACAATGACAGTGAATGGCTGTTAATAATTTTTTTTTGTCCTTTAATTGTTCAGTTGCCTGTAGGGGAAATCCAGATCAAGGTATGTGTTAGGCATCTAACTCTCCTGCACTTTAAAAACACGTTGAGGTTCCTTACTCCATGAAAATTTTCAATCACATTCCTTAAATTACCTTGTCATGTGTCCTTGTGAACCATTGTCGGTGATGACACAAAATGAAATGTGTATCTGACATATTAAGGGTCTAAGGGGAGTGACCTGACTCTTGTCTTTCTTTGGTGAAGTCATTTAATCTCCCTGCATCAGTTACTTCCAGAAGAAGCAGATAAGATTTTTTTTTTGTAATGGGAATTTTCATTTTCAAGTCAGTGTTCAGGAAATTTTCTGAGGTCATGGATACATTTTATGCCAACATAAAGCAACTTCCAAAGATAACCACCCAAGAAAACGGCAGCAATCACTGTACTTTCATTTCTTGTTGGAGCTGGGTATTTCACGAAGGCAGGTTTAATGTCCAGGTGCAGGTGAGTATCTAGAGGACAATCTGCACTTGTAACAAATGGGTTTAATGCTGCAAAGGAAAGGCAAGGGAAGAGAAGGCTAAGCCTCTTCCTGCACAAGCAGGACATGAGTGTGTCCTTTGTGACACAGGGCGCCCTGCAGCTGCACCTCATCCCCTCTGCCCCTTCACAGAGCCCTGTAGCAGAGCTGGGCCAAAATGGGCATTTTCTTACACTAATAACTTTTCTTACACTAATAACTTCTAGATTCAGAATGCTGTCACTGACTGGTGTAATCACCTCTAGAGACACTGTCATGTTCAGTGTTGATAAATGGAATTTTAATCCCAAATTCTTTATATGTGGAAACATCAAAATATTTTTCTATCCTACTTTGAGCAGCCTGCAGGTGCCTGTTTCTGGTAGAACAATGATCTCTGTAATATTTCTTATTCCTCATGATACAGAAATAATAGTTGCTATTTAAGGAAAAAAGGATATTTGGTTTCACTTATTTTAAAAAACCACTCAGAAAACCCCAAGTTGTTAGATAGCTTAATTTCTAGGAAGGGCGCTTCTCTATGCTCCTAATTCCTGTAAAAGCAGAGAAAGCAAAACGCCAATGCACCTCATTCACACAGGAGACATTCTGTCCCTGGGATGGCACAAAGGAGCAGCTGATTGAAGCATTAACGTGTCCCCAGCCCTTTGCTGTGACAGACAAGGTCACTGCAATGGCTCTGGTCACTGGGAAGTTGATACCTGATTCCTCCCCATCCTTGCTCTGTGTGCCTTAATCCACTGACTACAGCACTCAGCTTTTTTTTCGAGGGGAAAGGAGGTGAAAACAGCCTGAAGAGATGAATATTTATGTACATATTTCTGTAATTTCGATTCACGCGTTGAATCCAGCTAGTACATACAGCTTCCACCAGTGGGAGGATCCAAATCTGTACAAGTGCAAATACTGCTGGGGAGAAAGCTTTCTTCACCAAAATAAAAAGGAAAGGAAGCAAACCTTGTGCCTAATGATGATGAATATCACCAAAATGAGTGCATTCAGGGGAAACAAATACTCTTAAATGCTCTGTATATATTATCCTCATCTTCTTCCTTCATGGTAGAAATGATAAGTGAAGGAAGAAGCTCACTGATGGTGCCTAATGCACAGCCACACGTGTATCTCTATATATAGCCCAGAAACACTGGTAATGCTCTTTCAAAATGATCATTACTTGGCTGGAAGAAATAGGTGGCAAACCCAGCTTGCTTCCATGGCAGAGAGTGCAGACAGCACAAAAGAGAGAAGGTTTTTATGCCAGCTTTCCTGTCATTAGTCATCAATTAATTGCACTTAAACCAATAATCCAAGAGAGAACAGCAAGAAATTATTAACCATGAAGTGGTTTTCATTAAAGCCACAAATCAAAGCTGGGTTTGGTGGGGAAGACCCTGACCCCAAGTGCAGGGAGGACACAAGGCAGGACCTGGGGACTTCTTGGACAGCTCCAACTGGCAAAGGGCAACAGTGGTCTTCTTGCAGGAATCCAGGAGGGCTGCAAAATCTGGTTATGAGAAAAACTAGAAGCTCTGCTGAGTTTATCCTGATGCCCTGAACATTTCTCTCTTTCAATTTTTATTTATCATCTGCTTATTTAGTCTGTCTAATGAACAGCCTCATATGTAACCTCATAATGAAAACATTACAGAGTATTTCATGCTTAGCTGGAGCTGAATTTGTCTCTTTGTTTGACCAAGACACACATTTGTAGGGTTATTAGAAAATAATCCATCCAGTGTGTATTTTAAAATAATTGCCTGACATTGATTTTGAAATGATGACATTTATCAGAGAATAGCACTAATGATATTATTGATAATGCATGCTCATTAATACAGTTGTTTTTATCACTAGTGACAATTCCTAGGAGCCACAGTTTTGAATTAAGCCTGTGCATCAGCCATTGTATAAAATCAGCCCAAAAACACAGACGTTGCCTCATAAAACTTATGATCTAAATCTAAGATAAGAGATGACAATAAGATGATGTGGCTGGAATCATAACACATCTCCAGTCTCAGTTTTATTAACTGGGAAGGGCATTGCAGCCAAGGTGAATTATAGGGGGAAAATGAGTGAAGGTGATGGGCTTGGTTTTTCTTATTATTGCAAGAGGGAAAGAAGTGTAAAAAGGTCTCTTGTAGGATCAAGGCCTGGGATGGTGGGTGTGGGTACATGCACTGATGTGGGGATCCTGGCATTGGCTGGATGTCATGGCAGCTCTTGAGCCCTCACATCTCCAGGACCCTTTCTGGTGGCAGGAACACCTCATTAAAATCCAGTTATTGGCAGCCCCAGCAGGGATCTGTGCGGTGACACAGCTGGGCAGTGGGACTGGAGAACAGCATCACATCCCATAATAACCCAATGCCTTTGGTGCTGCTATCACCTTGAATGGAACAGAGAATGTCCCAGAATGTCCCCAAACCCAGGTGGGAGCAGTCCTGACAGGGAGTCCTGCTCAGGAGAGGTGGGGCTAATTAACATAGCAATTTACATAATGAGGTGCTCCCAGCATTCTGCTGCTGGAATGATCATAAAGGAGGGTGATAAACCATTCCATTGCCAGCCCCTGACAGCTCCAGTGCCAGGATGGATCCAGATGTGGTATTCACACATATAATTCTCTCTCCCAGGATATTTCCTGGAAAGGCAGTGAGAAACTCAGAGAAGAGAAAACAATTCTTATCTCTATTCACTGCTCCTGTTGTTTGGCACATGTGGAATGTGTTATGGGGATTGTTAACCCAAAGTGAGGGTTGTTTGGATTGATTGGACAATTGGGTCAAAGCTGTGTTATGATGGTTGGAGGCAGTCATGGGTTTTTCTTTAGTGTCTCTTTAGTATAGTCTCGGAATCTCTGCTGATCAGAGTGACCCCGAGATACGTAAAAAGTCTCTTTTCACAGCCCAGCAGTCGAAGAAGGAGCCAGAGTTCTTCAGCTGTGGTTTTCAAGGTTGTTTATTATTTTCTGTTTTCTACAACATTCTTTCCCTGGCCTGCTGAGGTCTGTTCAGCAGGTCAGTCCATGGCACACTGCCCACCCTTGGGGTGGTGTTGTCTTTTATACTAAGAACATGTGCACTTTATTTACAATAATTTCCTAATACCTATCACCTATATTAGACAGTTTGTCTCTACCCTAAACCAATCCAAAAGTGCCACCATCACCCAGAGGATGGAGTCTAGGAAGAAGAAGAAAGGACAGAACACACCCAAATTCCTCCATCTTGGGACCCCCAACCTCCATTCTAAAAACTCCAAAATTCTACTTTTCACCCTGTGACAAACTAACTGTTATTCTACTTAAACTCTCTTGACTTGTAATTCTTCATATAAAGGTGGTAATTTGCTCCATGAACTAGAAATCAAAGTCAAGGTGTCTTGGGCTCTGTGCCAAGGTCTCTGAGCCCCCTGGCAGGGGCTGGAGCCATCCAGGGCACCCAGAGGGATGTCCTGGGTTCTGATGGTATAGTACAGTTTTAGCATGGTATATAGTGTAATATAACCTAGCTTAATAAGGCATTTGTTCAGCCCTCTGAATCACGCAGTCAGAGCACATAATTCCCTGTGTTTGGGTAGCCCTGAATCCATACCCAGGCACTCCCTGCCCTCAGGGGCTGCAGTTCCCAGGTACATTCACTCCATCTCACCGGGGCTTGTGCTGCTGGGATCATTCTGGCCAGGCTGCCACTGATGACAATATTTGACAGTGCAGATTTCCCACATTCTGGATTTTCCCCTATCCCTGGCCCCTGCAGACAGCCAGCATTCTCAGGGTAGTGGCCACTGCCTTGATCAAACCTGTTAGAAGGGCTGGTGCTGGGAGACAAACATTTAATTGATTTACAGCACAGCAGCAGTGGGGGGGAAACACAGCATGTTGGAATTTGAAATACATAAAAACCCCGTTGTGCCAGGATGTTTTGAAATTCCAAGCAGTGAGTTTGTTCTTAGGTTAAAATGGATTTTCTAAAACCAAGGTGAGTCATTCTGGTAATGGTCCTCCTGAAAGAACTGCTCCTGAATGTGAATGGGGAGAGCTGCTGCTCATGAGGTATTCCAGTGCTTAAATGGTTTCCCAAAGCACCACAGTTTTCAAACATTTATGAAGGAAATAAAATACTGAAAATGTGAAAATACAAAGCATAGTTTTCCAATTAATTTAATATAATCATGCTTTGCATTACACAAGTGGAATAATAATTCCACAAAAATAATTTGTCAGAAAAATAACGGATACAGCAAATAATCTTGCATTTAGGAGAGTTTATTTAGAACATTCCTAATGCTTTATTGCATTTGCATTGCAAAGTAAGAAAGGTAATATCCTATCAGACATTGAGGCTCAATAGATGTATGTTCATCACTCAGTAAGAAATTAAAGAGAGACCTTAGAGTAGAACAAATGATGGAAAAAAAAAAAAGGAATTTATGTTCATTCCAAATCTGTCTAAACTGATGCATTGTCACAGGGTTTTAATGGGTCCAAAATCCCTGGAGGCTCCCAGACTTCAAGAAACTGAAATGAATGTGATGGAGGGGTTTTCAAATGGATTTGTAAAGGCTTCAGGAGTTTCCTGGTTTTCTTGCATGCTAAGATCCTTGCCAGCTGTTGTAAAGAACTGTTTGTTTTCTGCTTTAGTTTACCCAGTCTGAGACAACATGAATTCAGTACATCAGAAGTTTCTCATTAAACATATTTTGGTTTTGTTGTATCTCCCATTTTTGCTAAGTGGGAAGGTATGAACTTTTCATCATGAAGAATCAACATGACCTTTTGCAAAAATGAGGTGCAAGCATTTCAGCATTTCGATGTTCTGGCATTTCAGTAAAAGACCAAATGAATTTTAACACATAATATATCTTAAAATATGAATAGTAACATGAATCTCTTTCCTTTGCCTGGCTTGAGATTTATTAATATATTTTGAAGCGATCATGAGAGTTCACCTTAGTAATAATAAAAAAAAAACTTGAGCAGGAAAAAAATTGGGAAATTTTAGGTAAATTCATTTTTTGTTAATTCCTTGAAGACTCCTTTGTGGTATATAATACATTATTACTGAAAACAATTTTTTATTTGCTGTTAGCAAGGTATGAAGTAATGGTTCTCCTAATAGAATTTAAAAGATGTCATTGTCTAAAAATTGGAGGGTTTGGAGCCAATGTGGTGGGCAGGGTCATTCTAGATCCTGCTTATTTTATGGTGCTTCCATGTTTCAGCAGGGAAGGGCCCTTGCAGGCAGCTTTTATCCAGTACTGAATAAATCTCTGATCAACTTCATCACAATGCCAGCAGGAATTGTCAGCTTCCAAAGGATTGTGGCTTAATGGGAGAAACTCTTCCACACAGATTTGACTTCAAAAATATGACCTGTCCCCCCTGGGGCTGCTGGGGTGGGGAAAGGTGAGGCCACACCTGGCTGGGCTGTAGCTGAGGGAGATAAATTCTGGCAAAATGGGGTTGGAGGGCAAAGGAGCTCACCCACACCAGGCCAACACTTCTGTTTCTGTGTAGAACAACTCGTCTGATAGTTATTGGAATAAACACTGAGTACCCAAAATAATAGGAAGATTTCTTTATAAAATCTTTCTGTTCTTCACCTGGGCATGATTCAGATTTCCTGCTCACAGCTGAACTCAATTTAAGTGCCCTAAGATGGTTGGGGCATTCAGGATTCTGTTTCTGCCCCACTGAACTCGGCTGCAGTTGAAATTCAGATGAATAAATTAAACAGATTCCTCTTTGTTCCTTTGCTGCTGGTGGGACTCTCTTGGGGAGCAGAAATGGTCACTTACACCTCCTGCTCAAAGAACATGCACTTTGAATTGTAGAGAACCAAGAACAAATTAACAGGAAAAACACAGATTCTCTTTCCCCTCAAGCTCTCAGAGCTGTGAGGTGTGTGACATACATCTCACAACAATAAGTACAGGTAGGGGAAAGTTAATATATAAAGAATAACCTTTGATAATGCCTTTGGGCTGGTAGCAATGTCCTAAACTCTAGTGGGGAATTGATAGATCTCAGCATTCCCTGTTCTCTCTATGCTGAAGGATTATATATCTTTTAAAATAGAATTTCCACCATTTTAGTCTAGTGGAGTTGTGGAGGACTGAAAATAGCATTTCAGTCAGCCCTGCTTGGCTGCTATTCTTCCCAGATGGCTCGGAGCACTTTCCTTCAAAGAAAATCCTGTCACAGAGCTTCCACACACGTCTTAGGCACCAACAATGCATTTCTGTGTCAGCAAAACACTTCTGACAACTGCAGGCACTGCTTGTGTTTGAGGGCATTCTGAGGAAATAACCTCTGCAGTTAAATGCTTGCAAATTTTCCATTGTGTTGGCTCAGCCCTGCTGCTTTCCCTGCAGGGAACCTGGCTGGGTTCTGTGAGCTCTGCTGTGATGTGCTGGATTTGGGTTCCCCTGTTCCTCATGGGATGCTCTTGTGTCACTTTGCCTTTTGTGTCCCCCAAAGCCTGGCTGGGCTCCTGCAGCAGAGCCAGCAGCCCTGCCTGCCACATCTGTGGCAATTCCACCCAGAGGAGATGTTGCAAGACAGTGAGTCCCCAGTGGGATGTAATAGAATGGAAGCAGATGGTGAGCTGAGGAGAATTTCAGGGGAGGATTACATTTTCCAGTTACTGTCTTTTTGATTTCACTGTTATTGTCTGATGAATTGTGTCAGATTTGATCCTTCAGATTGAAAAGCTGCTCCTCAATGTGCTCCCAAATGTACAGATAAAGTAAATGCCTGCTGCCAATGTACTGTCTTAGAAACTTAATTTTTTAATGCCTGTTAGAAGGGCCTCTCATTCTGTCACATGTGCACTGATTTCTGCCTCCAGCTAAGGATTTTTTGTTCTGTCACAGTTTGGGGCGTCAGTAGCCTGTTGGGGTTTGGTACATAGCATCCCTGAGTACTCAGCATTTACTCCTGGCCAAGGCAAGCAGAAAGGCTTTCTCTGTCCTGTGCCTGCTTTGCAGTCCCAGATCAGCACTGGGGTTTGCACACCCTGCTGGAAAAGCCAGACCCAGAGAGAAGGGAGGCACAGAGAGCTCAGATCCTTCATTACAGACCCAAATGTGAACCCATCCCTGGTGGGAGGGCAGGGCCACTCCTGAAGAGCTGATTCAATGCAACTGCATCAAGATGCCCTTTCTACAATACCAATTTAACACTTTGATGTGCAACTTAAACAGTTGTGCTTTAAAACGCTTTAAAATGTGTATGAGAAAAAAAAGAAACCCAAACTTTCAGCACAAGGATATTCTCTGGGTAGACTCTACCTATTCCTCAAAGCAAGATTGATACTTTAAATACCCCAACAGTAGAAAGTTTTTCATATGAATGATGTGGAATCAGGCCTTAAATCTTGGATATAATTAAGCCCCTCTCTAGCTATGGTCAAACATTGTTGTGCCTGCCCCTGTAGCAGATGTTGCCAGAGTTAATAGTGGGTTTTTTGTTTCTTATTGCAAAATGGTCATTATTCTCTGGTGATTACACGTAAAAAAGTATCACCAGAAACAGATATTTTCTATATAATTCCTTTCTATAACCTTATAGCATGTTGAGTCTTACTCCCCTTTCCCCCTCCTACATGTTGATTTATTCCATTATGGACGACAAGGTTATAGAGGGATTTTGACGCTTTTGAATTGAATTAAATTGAGGTATGAGGAGTGGGTAAATCTAAATGAGGTTGAAATTTGTAGTAGATCACAATGACAGCTTTCTGACTGCTTCCTTTTGTTTAGTTGGCTCATTTACTCAGGCCTAGAGACTCATAAACATTGCAAGTGCACATGTAAGTGCAATGAACTTCTCTTCTAGGCTCTTATGGCTCAGCCTCCTTCAGTGTCTTTTGAAAACTGCCATTTCATATATTGCTTTGATCTCCCTGCTGCACAGATGTTGTAGATAACCAGGACATCTGAGCTTCCTGCTGCTGTTGCTGTTTGAGCCCTGCATTCTGTGCTGGAACATGCTTGGGAAGGGTTCTTGTTTAATATTTTTCATGCAAGAATGGTTTAGAAGGATTGGAACTTTCCAGTAATTCTGAATGTTGGACGTGACTGGCATCTGTGACTTTCTGGAGCCTGAAGAGACAAAAGGTTCACCTCAATAATCTGAGGAATTCTTATCCATATTTGTGAGAACCTGCCCAAACATCCCCCCAGCTGTATCACCTCCAGAGAGGCTGTTGCAGAGGCAGCTTCACTGCTGAATTCACCCCAAAATGAGGCAAAGACAGCAGTTCTGTGTAAAAAAGGAGGGTACAGTGCCAGTGCTTGTCATATAGCCTGCCTGGGAGGAATAGGGTATGGATTGATAGGAAGGCCTCAGGGCATCAGCACCTCATTGTTGTTGGCTTTGTAAACCAGGTTCAGTTTCCTAAAATGTGATTTGTGATAATTCACTTGTGGGGAATTTTGGAAGGGATTTGAGATGGGACTTCTGAATTGTTTTTGATGATGTGGTTCTACATAGGCAGGAAGGGTGAATTTGGCTCACATCTTTACAGCATAGTTCAGAAGGTCGCAAGACCCTTAATTACAAGACCTTTTAAGGAGTTATTGACTAATAAAATACTGCTAACAAGGGTATTTATATTTTTGACCCAACCCTTAAATATTTCCTCTCATGGACTCATGCTACAGTGTGGGCTTTCTTAGCCAATCATGTTATGACACACAAACCCACAGTGCTGCATTCTAAACTCCTTGGTTACCTCTGTAACTATTTTTATTTTTTCTATATCTTAAACACTAAAAGTCTAAACTTTCCTTTACTTAGTTTAATGTAAATCTTTACATTAAGCTTTACACTATAAGTTTAAAATTTATGTTATGTAAAATTTTAAACTATAAATCCACATTCTCACTTCTGTCACCTAAGCCTCTTCCTGTGGTGGTGGTGTTTGCAGGGGTCCCAGGATGAGGGAATCTTGACTCCATGTTTCAGAAGGCTGATTTTTTATTTTATGATATATATTATATTAAAAGAAAATGATATATTAAAACTATACTAAAAGAATAGAGAAAGGATTTCATCAGAAAGATAGCAAAGGAAAGGAAAGGAATGAGAATAAAATCTTGTGACTGCTCACAGCCTCGACACAGGTGGCTGTCATTGGTCATCAAGTAAAAACAATTTAACATGCTGGGTAAACAATTTTCCAAATCACATTCCAAAGCAGCAAAACATGGAGAAGCTGAAGCTCCTCAGCTTCTCAGGAGAAAGGATACGAACAAAAGGATTTTTCAGAAAATATGTCCATGACATCTTCCAAGATCTCAGATCAAATCCTGGGTTTAATTTTTAAGCTTTGGCCCAAAGTTCTGAGTTCCTTGCGTTTTGGATTCCAGCAGTTGGTTATGAACAGTACACTGTTTATTGGCAGCAATTATTGGAAGGACAGGTCTAAAGACATCATTATATCCTTGTATAAGGGCAGATATTTTGCAATTCTCAGCATCTTTAGACACACACGGAAATCACACCATGAATGTGCACATCATTCCTGAGTGCCCCCAGGAAAAATGCACCAGCACACAGAGGAATCCTGTCTCACCCGGCTGAACTCAGGTGCACCAAGCTGCACA